>NC_090389.1:66878166-67029345 GCF_036365525.1 Heterodontus francisci
TGGGAAGAGGGAGGGGGAAGAGGGAGGGGGAAGAGGGAGGGGAAGAGGGAGGGGGAAGAGAGGAGGGGGAAGAGGGAGGGGGAAGAGGGAGGGGGAAGAGAGGGGGAAGAGGGAGGGGGAAGAGGGAGGGGGAAGAGGGAGGGGGAAGAGGGAGGGGGAAGAGGGAGGGGGAAGAGGGAGGGGGAAGAGGGAGGGGGAAGAGGGAGGGGGGAAGAGGGAGGGGGAAGAGGGAGGGGGAAGAGGGAGGGGAAGAGGAGGGGGAAGAGGGAGGGGGAAGAGGAGGGGGAAGAGGGAGGGGAAGAGGAGGGGGAGGGGGAAGAGGGAGGGGGAAGAGGAGGGGGAAGAGGGAGGGGGAAGAGGGAGGGGGAAGAGGGAGGGGGAAGAGGGAGGGGGAAGAGGGAGAGGGGAGGGGAAGAGGGAGGGGGGAGGGGGAAGAGGGAGGGGGAAGAGGAGGGGAGGGGAAGAGGGAGGGGAAGAGGGAGGGGGAGGGAAGAGGGAGGGGAAGAGGGAGGGGGGAAGAGAGAGGGGGGAAGAGAGAGGGGGGAAGAGAGAGGGGGGAAGAGAGAGGGGGAGGGGGAAGAGAGGGGGGAGGGGGAAGATGAGGGGGGAGGGGGAAGATGAGGGGGGGAGGGGGAAGATGAGGGGGGGAGGGGGAAGAGGAGGGGGGAGGGGAAGAGGAGGGGGGGGGAGGGGGAAGAGGAGGGGGGGAGGGGGGAAGAGGAGGGGGGAGGGGGAAGAGGAGGGGGGGGAGGGGGAAGAGGAGGGGGGGAGGGGGAAGAGGGGGGGAGGGGGGAAGAGGAGGGGGGGAGGGGGAAGAGGAGGGGGAAGAGGGAGGGGGAAGAGGGAGGGGGAGAGGGAGGAGGAAGAGGGAGGGGGAAGAGGGAGGGGGAAGGGAAGAGGGAGGGGGAAGGGGAGAGGGAGGGGGAGGGGAAGAGGGAGGGGGAAGGGGAAGAGGGAGGGGGAAGGGGAGACGGAGGAGGGGAAGGGAGACGGAGGGGGAAGGGGAGACGGAGGGGGAAGGGGAGACGGAGGGGGAAGGGGGAAGGGGGAGGGGGAAGGGGAGGGGGGAAGGGGAGGGGGAAGGGGAGGGGGGAAGAGGGAGGGGGAGGAGGGGAGGGGGAAGAGGGAGGGGGAAGAGGGAGGGGGGAGGGAGGGAGGGGGGAAGAGGGAGGGGGAAGAGGGAGGGGAAGAGGGAGGGGGAAGAGGGAGGGGGAAGAGGGAGGGGAAGAGGGAGGGGGGAAGAGGGAGGGGGAAGAGGGAGGGGGAGGAGGAGGGGAGGAGGGAGGGGGAGAGGGAGGGGGGAGGAGGGAGGGGGAGGAGGGAGGGGGAGGAGGGAGGGAGGGGGAAGGAGGGAGGGGGAAAGGAGGGGGAGGGGGAAAGGAAGGGGGAGGGGGAAAGGAAGGGGGAGGGAGGGGAAAGAAGGGGGAGAGGGAGGGGTAAGAGGAGGGGGAGGAGGGAGGGGTTAGAGGAGGGGTAGAGGGAGGGAAGAGGGAGGGGTAGAGGGAGGGAAGAGAGGGGGAGAGGAGGGGAGGGAGAGAGAGAGGGGAGGAGGGGGAGAGGAGAGGGAGGGGGAGAAGGAGAGGGAGGGGGGGAGAGAGAGAGGGAGGGGGGGAGAAGAGAGGGAGGGGGGAGGGGGGGAGAAGAGAGAGGGAGGGGGGGGAGGGGGGGGAGAAGAGAGAGGGAGGGGGAGGGGGGGAGAAGGAGAGAGGGGGGAGGAGGAGGGGAGGAGAAGAGAGGAGGGAGGGAGGGGGGGAGAAGAGAGAGGGAGGGTGGGAGGGGGGGAGGAAGAGAGGAGGGGGGAGGGGGGGAGAGAGAGAGGGAGGGAGGGAGGGGGGGAGAAGAGAGAGGGAGGGTGGGAGGGAGGAGAAGAGAGAGGGAGGGTGGAGGGGGGGGAGAGAGAGGGAGGGAGGGAGGGGGGAGAAGAGAGAGGAGGGTGGGAGGGGGGGAGAAGAGAGAGGGAGGGTGGGAGGGGGAGAAGAGAGAGGGAGGGTGGAGGGGGAGAGAGAGAGGGGGGAGGGAGGAGGGAGAGAGAGAGGGGGGGGAGAAGAGAGAGGAGGAGAGGGGGGAGGGAGGAGAGAGAGGGAGGGGGAGGGAGGAGAGAGAGAGAGGGAGGGAGGGGGGAGAGAGAGAGGGAGGGAGGGAGGAGAGAGAGAGGGGGGAGGGAGGGAGGAGAGGGAGGGAGGGAGGGAGGGAGAAGAGAGAGGGAGGGAGGGAGAGAGAGGGAGGAAGGAGAAGAGAGAGGGAGGGAGGGAGGGAGGAGAGTGAGGGAGGGAGGGAGGAGAGTGAGGGAGGGAGGAGGGAGAAGAGAGAGGGAGGGGGAGGGAGAGAGAGAGGGAGGGAGGGAGGGAGAAGAGAGAGGGAGGGAGGAGGAGAAGAGAGAGGGAGGGAGGGAGGGAGAGAGAGAGGGAGGGAGGGAGGGAGAGAGAGAGGGAGGGAGGGAGGGAGAGAGAGAGGGTGGGAGGGAGGGAGAGAGGAGGGAGGAGGGAGGGAGAGAGGGAGGGAGGGAGGGTGAGAGAGTGAGGGAGGGAGGGAGAGAGAGAGAGGGAGGGAGGGAGGGAGGGAGGAGAGTGAGAGGGAGGGAGGGAGGGAGGAGAGAGAGAGGGAGGGAGGGATGGGTGTAGAGGGAGGAGGGAGGGAGAAGAGAGGAGGGAGGGAGGGAGGGAGAAGAGAGAGGGAGGGAGGGAGAGAGAGAGGGAGGGAGGGGGAGGGAGGGAGGGAGGGAGAAGAGAGAGGGAGGGAGGGAGGAGGGAGAGAGAGAGGGAGGGAGGGAGGGAGGGAGAAGAGGAGGGAGGGAGGGAGAGAGGGAGGGAGGGAGGGAGGGAGAGGAGGGAGGGAGGGAGGGTGGGAGGGAGGAGTGGAGGGAGGGAGGGAGGGAGGGAGGAGAGGGAGAGAGGGAGGGAGGAGAGGAGAGAGAGGAGGGAGGGAGGGAGGAGGAGAGAGAGAGGGAGGGAGGAGAAGAGGAGGAGGGGGGGAGAAGAGAGAGGGAGGGAGGGAGGGTGGAGGGTGGGAGAGGAGGTGGGTGGGGAGGGAGGGAGGGAGGGAGAGAGGGAGGGAGGTGGTGGGTGGGAGAAGAGGAGGAGGGAGGGGGAGAGAGAGGGAGGAGGAGGGAGGGGGAAGAGAGAGGGAGGAGGGAGGGTGGGGGAAGAGAGAGGGAGGGGGGAGGGAGGAGGAGGAGGGGGAGAGGGAGGGAGGGAGGGGGAAGAGGGAGGAGGGAGGGGGAAGGGGTGGGGGAAGAGGGAGAGTGGGGGGGAAGAGGGAGGGAGGGAGGAGGGGGAAGAGGGAGGGTGGGAGGGAGAAGAGGGGGGTGGGAGGGAGGGGGAAGAGGGAGGGAGGGGGAGGAGGGAGGGAGGGAGGGGGAAGAGGGAGGAGGAAGGGAGGGAGCGAGGGAGGGAGGGGGAAGTGGGAGGGTGGGGGGGGAGGGAGGGGAGGGAGGGGGGGAGAGGGTGGGAGGGAGGTGGGGGGAGAGGGGAGGGGGTGGGAGGGGAGGGGGTGGGAGGGTGGGTGGGGGTTGAGAGGGAGGGAGGGGAGGGGGAAGAGAGAGGGAGGGAGGGAGGGGGAAGAGTGAGGAGGGAGGGAGGGGGAAGAGGGGGGAGGGAGGGTGGGGGTGGGAGGGTGGGAGGGTGGGGAAGAGGGAGGGAGGGTGGGGGAGAGAGAGGGTGGGTGGGGAGTGAGAGGGAGGGAGGGTGGAGGGTGAGGTGGGAGGGAGGGTGTGGGAGGGGTGGGAGGGAGGGAGGGGGGGTGTGGGAGGGGGGTGGGGTGGGTGGTGGGTGGGATGGGTGGGTGGGTGAAGAGTGAGGGAGGGTGGGTGGGAGGGGGAGGAGGGGTGGGAGGTGAGGGGTGGGGGAAGAGGGAGGGTGGGGAGGGAGAAGGAGGGGTGGGAGGGGGGGGGGGGATGAGAGTGGAGGGAGGGGGGGGGGGGAAGAGAGGAGGGTGGAGGGGGAAGAGAGAGAGAGGGAGGGAGGGGGAAGAGAGAGGGAGGGAGGGGAAAGAGAGAGGGAGGGAGGGGAAAGAGAGAGGGAGGGAGGGGAAGAGAGAGGAGGGAGAAGAGGGAGGGAGGGGGAAGAAAGAGGGAGGGAGGGAGGAGGGAGGGAGGGAGGGAGGGGAGGGGGGAAGAAGAGGGAGGGGGAAGAAAGAGGGAGGGCGGGAGAAGAAAGAGGGAGGAAGGGGGGGAGGGAGGGGGAAGAAAGAGGGAGGGGGGGAGGGAGGGGGAAGAAGAGGGAGGGAGGGAGGGAGGGGGAAGAAGAGGGAGGAGGGAGGGGGAAGAAAGAGGGAGGGAGGGAGGGAGGGGGAGAAAGAGGGAGGGAGGGAGGGGGAAGAGAGAGAGGGAGGGAGGGGGAGAGGGAGGGAGGGGGAGAGGGAGGGAGACAGGGAGACAGGGAGGGGGACAGGGAGGGGGACAGAGAAAGGTGGGGACAGAGAGAGAGGAGGGGGACAGAGAGAGGAGGGGGACAGAGAAAGGGGGGACAGAGAAAGGGGGGACAGAGAAAGGGGGGGACAGAGAAAGGGGGGGGGACAGAGAAAGGGGGGGGGACAGAGAAAGGGGGGGGGACAGAGAAAGGGGGGTGGACAGAGAAAGGGGGGGGACAGAGAAAGGGGGGGGACAGAGAAAGGGGGGGGGACAGAGAAAGGGGGGGGGACAGAGAAAGGGGGGGGACAGAGAAAGGGGGGTGGACAGAGAAAGGGGGGTGAACAGAGAAAGGGGGGTGAACAGAGAAAGGGGGGTGAACAGAGAAAGGGGGGTGGACAGAGAAAGGGTGGACAGAGAAAGGGGGGGACAGAGAAGGGGGGGGACAGAGAAAGGGGGGGACAGAGAAAGGGGGGGACAGAGAAAGGGGGGGGACAGAGAAAGGGGGGGACAGAGAAAGGGGGGGACAGAGAAAGGGGGGGGGGACAGAGAAAGGGGGGGGACAGAGAAAGGGGGGGGACAGAGAAAGGGGGGGGACAGAGAAAGGGGGGGGACGACAGAGAAAGGGGGGGGACAGAGAAAGGGGGGGGGACAGAGAAAGGGGGGGGGACAGAGAAAGGGGGGGGGACAGAGAAAGGGGGGGGGGACAGAGAAAGGGGGGGGGGACAGAGAAAAGGGGGGGGGGACAGAGAAAGGGGGGGGGGACAGAGAAAGGGGGGGGGGACAGAGAAAGGGGGGGGGGGACAGAGAAAGGGGGGGGGGACAGAGAAAGGGGGGGGGGACAGAGAAAGGGGGGGGGGACAGAGAAAGGGGGGAAGAGAGACAGAAAGGGGGGAAGAGAGAGAGAAAGGGGGGGAGAGAGAGAAAGGGGGGAAGAGAGAGAGAAAGGGGGGGAAGAGAGAGAGAAAGGGGGGAAGAGAGAGAGAAAGGGGGGGAACAGAGAGAGAAAGGTGGAACAGAGAGAAAGGGGGGGAACAGAGAGAGAAAGGGGGGGAACAGAGAGAGAAAGGGGGGAACAGAGAGAGAAAGGGGGGGAACAGAGAGAGAAAGGGGGGGAACAGAGAGAGAAAGGGGGGGAACAGAGAGAGAAAGGGGGGAACAGAGAGAGAAAGGGGGGAACAGAGAGAGAAAGGGGGGAACAGAGAGAGATAGGGGGAAGAGAGAGAGATAGGGGGGAAGAGAGAGAGAAAAGGGGGGTAAGAGAGAGAGAAAGGGGGGAAGAGAGAGAGAAAGGGGGGGAACAGAGAGAGAAAGGGGGGGAACAGAGAGAAAGGGGGGGAACAGAGAGAGAAAGGGGGGAACAGAGAGAGAAAGGGGGGAACAGAGAGAGAAAGGGGGGGAACAGAGAGAGAAAGGGGGGGAACAGAGAGAGAAAGGGGGGGAACAGAGAGAGAAAGGGGGGAACAGAGAGAGAAAGGGGGGGAACAGAGAGAGAAAGGGGGGGAACAGAGAGAGAAAGGGGGGAACAGAGAGAGAAAGGGGGGGAACAGAGAGAGATAGGGGAAGAGAGAGAGATAGGGGGGAAGAGAGAGAGAAAAGGGGGGTAAGAGAGAGAGAAATGGGGGTAAGAGAGAGAGAAACGGGGGTAAGAGAGAGAGAGAAAGGGGGGAAACAGAAAGGGGGGGACAGAGTGAGAAAGGGGGGAACAGAGTGAGAAAGGGGGGAGAACAGAGAGAGAAAGGGGGGGAGAACAGAGAGAGAAAGGGGGGAGAACAGAGAGAGAAAGGGGGAGAACAGAGAGAGAAGGGGGCGAACAGAGAGAGAAAGGGGGGGGAACAGAGAGAGAAAGGGGGGGAACAGAGAGAGAAAGGGGGGAACAGAGAGAGAAAGGGGGGGAACAGAGAAAGGGGGGGGGAACAGAGAAAGGGGGGGGGAACAGAGAGAGAAAGGGGGGGGAACAGAGAGAGAAAGGGGGGGGAACAGAGAAAGAAAGGGGGGGAACAGAGAGAGAAAGGGGGGGGAACAGAGAGAGAAAGGGGGGGGGGGAACAGAGAGAGAAAGGGGGGGGACAGAGAGAGAAAGGGGGGGGAACAGAGAGAGAAAGGGGGGGGGGAACAGAGAGAGAAAGGGGGGGGAACAGAGAGAGAAAGGGGGGGGAACAGAGAGAGAAAGGGGGGGGAACAGAGAGAGAAAGGTGGGGGGAACAGAGAGAGAAAGGGGGGGAACAGAGAGAGAAAGGGGGGAACAGAGAGAGAAAGGGGGGGAACAGAGAGAGAAGGGGGGGGAACAGAGAGAGAAAGGGGGGGAACAGAGAGAGAAGGGGGGGGGAACAGAGAGAGAAAGGGGGGGGGAACAGAGAGAGAAAGGGGGGGAACAGAGAGGGAAAGGGGCGGGAACAGAGAGAGAAAGGGGGGAACAGAGAGAGAAAGGGGGGAACAGAGAGAGAAAGGGGGGAACAGAGAGAGAAAGGGGGGAACAGAGAGAGAGAGAGAGAGAGAGGGGGGGAGACGAGAGAGAGAGAGGGCGAACAGAGGGGGGAACAGAGAGAGAGATGGGGACAGAGGGAGAGAGAGGGGGACGGAGGTGGAGGGGGGACAGAGAGAGGGGGGGGGACAGAGAGAGAGAGGGGGGCAGAGAGAGAGAGAGAGAGAGAGAGAGAGAGAGGGGGACAGAGAGAGAGAGAGAGGGGGGGGGACAGAGAGAGATAAGGGGGGACAGAGAGAGAGAGGGGGGACAGAGAGAGAGAGGGGGGGGGACAGAGAGAGAGAGAGAGAGAGGAGGGGACAGAGAGAGAGAGAGAGAGAGAGGGGGGAAAGAGAGAGAGAGAGGGGGGGACAGAGAGAGAGAGAGAGAGAGAGAGAGAGGGGGGGACAGAGAGAGAGAGAGAGGGGGGGGACAGAGAGAGAGAGAGAGAGGGGGGGACAGAGAGGAACAGAGAGAGAAAGGGGGGGGGAACAGAGAGAGAAAGGGGGGGAACAGAGAGAGAAAGGGGGGGAACAGAGAAAGGGGGGGAACAGAGAGAGAAAGGGGGGGAACAGAGAGAGAAAGGGGGGAAGAGAGAGGGAAAGGGGAGAAGAGAGAGAGAAAAGGGGGGTAAGAGAGAGAGAAAGGGGGGAAACAGAAAGGGGGGGAAGAGAGAGAGAAAGGGGAGGGAAGAGAGAGAGAAAGGGGGGGAACAGAGAGAGAAAGGTGGGGGAACAGAGAGAGAAAGGGGCGGGAACAGAGAGAGAAAGGGGCGGGAACAGAGAGAGAAAGGGGCGGGAACAGAGAGAGAAAGGGGCGGGAACAGAGAGAGAAAGGGGCGGGAACAGAGAGAAAGGGGCGGGAACAGAGAGAAAGGGGCGGGAACAGAGAGAAAGGGGCGGGAACAGAGAGAGAAAGGGGGGAACAGAGAGAGAAAGGGGGGGGGAACAGAGAGAGAAAGGGGGGGGAACAGAGAGAGAAAGGGGGGGGAACAGAGAGAGAAGGGGGGGAACAGAGAGAGAAAGGGGGGGGAACAGAGAGAGAAAGGGGGGGAACAGAGAGAGAAAGGGGGGGGAACAGAGAGAGAAAGGGGGGGGAACAGAGAGAGAAAGGGGGGGGGAACAGAGAGAGAAGGGGGGGAACAGAGAGAGAAGGGGAGGGGAACAGAGAGAGAAAGGGGGGGAACAGAGAGAGAAAGGGGGGGAACAGAGAGAGAAAGGGGGGAACAGAGAGAGAAAGGGGGGAACAGAGAGAGAAAGGGGGGAACAGAGAGAGAAATGGGGGGAACAGAGAGAGAATGGGGGGAACAGAGAGAGAAATGGGGGGGAACAGAGAGAGAAATGGGGGGAACAGAGAGAGAAATGGGGGGAACAGAGAGAGAAAGGGGGGAACAGAGAGAGAAAGGCGGGGAACAGAGAGAGAGGGGGGGGGGCAGAGAGGGGGGGGCAGAGAGGGGGTGGACAGAGAGAGAAGGGGGGACAGAGAGAGAAGGGGGACAGAGAGAGAAGGGGGGACAGAGAGAGAAGGGGGACAGAGAGAGAAGGGGGGTCAGAGAGAGAAGGGGGGACAGAGAGAGAAGGGGGGACAGAGAGAGAAGGGGGGACAGAGAGAGAAGGGGGGACAGAGAGAGAAGGGGGTCAGAGAGAGAAGGGGGACAGAGAGAGAAGGGGGGACAGAGAGAGAAGGGGGGACAGAGAGAGAGAGAGAGAGGGAGAGGGACAGGGAGAGAGACAGGGAGGGAGAGAGAGAGGGGGGGACAGAGAGAGAGGGGGGGGACAGAGAGAGAGGGGGGCCAGAGAGAGAGGGGGGGGCCAGAGAGAGAGGGGGGACAGAGAGAGAGGGGGGGACAGAGAGAGAGGGGGGGACAGAGAGAGAGAGAGGGGGACAGAGAGAGAGAGAGGGGGGGACAGAGAAAGAGAGAGTGGGGGGACAGAGAGAGAGAGAGAGGGGGGGGACAGAGAGAGAGAGAGAGGGGGGGACAGAGAGAGAGAGAGAGAGGGGGGGACAGAGAGAGTGAGGGGGGACAGAGAGAGAGAGCGAGAGGGGGACAGAGAGAGAGAGGGGGGGACAGACAGAGAGAGAGAGGGGGGGACAGAGAGAGAGAGAGGGGGGGGACAGAGAGAGAGAGAGGGGGGGACAGAGAGAGAGAGGGGGGGGGACAGAGAGAGAGAGGGGGGGGGGACAGAGAGAGAGAGGGGGGGGGACAGAGAGAGAGAGAGGGACAGAGAGAGGGGGGGACAGAGAGAGAGAGAGAGCGAGGAGGAGACAGAGCGAGAGGGGGGGGGGACAGAGAGAGAGAGAGAGAGAGGGGGGAACAGAGAGAGAGAGAGAGAGAGAGAGGGGGGAACAGAGAGAGAGAGAGAGAGGGGGGAACAGAGAGAGAGAGAGAGAGGGGGGACAGAGAGAGAGAGAGAGAGGGGGGGACAGAGAGAGAGAGAGAGGGGGGGACAGAGAGAGAGAGAGAGAGGGGGGGACAGAGAGAGAGAGAGAGGAGGGGGACAGAGAGAGAGAGAGGAGGGGGACAGAGAGAGAGAGAGGGAGGGACAGAGAGAGAGAGGGAGAGAGGGGGGGACAGACAGAGAGAGAGAGGGGGGGGGACAGAGAGAGAGAGGGGGGAACAGAGAGAGAGAGAGAGGGGGGGGACAGAGAGAGAGAGGGGGGGGACAGAGAGAGAGAGAGAGAGGTGGGGACAGAGAGAGAGAGAGGGACAGAGAGAGGGGGGGGACAGAGAGAGAGGGGGGGACAGAGAGAGAGGGGGGGACAGAGAGAGAGGGGGGGACAGAGAGAGAGGGGGGGACAGAGAGAGAGGGGGGGACAAAGAGAGAGGGGGGGGACAGAGAGAGAGGGGGGGACAGAGAGAGAGGGGGGGACAGAGAGAGAGGGGGGGACAGAGAGAGAGGGGGGGGACAGAGAGAGAGGGGGGGGGGACAGAGAGAGAGGGGGGGGACAGAGAGAGGGGGGGGGGACAGAGAGAGGGGGGGGACAGAGAGAGGGGGGGGGACAGAGAGAGGGGGGGACAGAGAGAGAGGGGGGGACAGAGAGAGAGGGGGGGGACAGAGAGAGAGGGGGGGACAGAGAGAGAGGGGGGGACAGAGAGAGAGAGAGAGAGAGGGGGGGACAGAGAGAGAGAGAGAGAGAGAGAGAGAGAGAGAGAGGGGAACAGAGAGAGAGAGAGAGAGAGAGGGGGGAACAGAGAGAGAGAGGGGGGGGACAGAGAGAGAGGGGGGGGCAGAGAGAGTGGGAGACAGAGTCGGAGATGGGGTCAGAGGGAGCAAGGACGACACAGACGGGGGGGCCAACACCGACTGGGGAGGGGTAATACAGAGCGGGAGGGGGGGAAACAGATTCTGGGGGGTGGGGGAGACCACAGATTCTGGGGGGAGGGAGACCACAGATTCGGGGGGGGGGGGGAGACACAGATTCGGGGGGGGGGAGACACAGATTCGGGGGTGGGAGACACAGATTCGGGGGGGGGGAGACACAGATTCGGGGGGGGAGACACAGATTCGGGGGGGGGAGACACAGATTCGGGGGGGGGGAGACACAGATTCGGGGGGGGGGAGACACAGATTCGGGGGGGGGGGAGACACAGATTCGGGGGGGGGAGACACAGATTCGGGGGGGGGAGACACAGATTCGGGGGGGGGGAGACACAGATTCGGGGGGGGGGAGACACAGATTCGGGGGGGGGGAGACACAGATTCGGGGGGGGGGGAGACACAGATTCGGGGGGGGGGGAGACACAGATTCGGGGGGGGGGGAGACACAGATTCGGGGGGGGGGAAGACACAGATTCGGGGGGGGGGAAGACACAGATTCGGGGGGGGGGGGAGACACAGATTCGGGGGGGGGGAGAGACACAGATTCGGGGGGGGGAGAGACACAGATTCGGGGGGGGGGGGGAGAGACACAGATTCGCGGGGGGGGACACACAGATTCATGGGGGTGGGGACACAGATTCATGGAGGGTGGGGACACACAGATTCATGGAGGGTGGGGACACAGATTCATGGAGGGTGGGGAGAGACACAGCTTCGGGGGGGGGGAAGAGACACAGATTCATGGGGGGGAAGACACAGATTCGGGGGGGGGGGGGAGAGACACAGATTCGGGGGGGGGGGAGAGACACAGATTCGGGGGGGGGGGGGAGAGACACAGATTCGGGGGGGGGGAGAGACACAGATTCGGGGGGGGGGGGAAGAGACACAGATTCGGGGGGGGGGGGAGAGACACAGATTCGCGGGGGGGGGACACACAGATTCATGGAGGGTGGGGACACAGATTCATGGAGGGTGGGACACAGCTTCGGGGGGGGGGGGGGGAAGAGACACAGATTCGGGGGGGGGAAGAGACACAGATTCGGGGGGGGGGGAGAGACACAGATTCATGGGGGGGAAGACAGATTCGGGGGGGGGGGGGAGACACACAGATTCGGGGGGGGGGGGAGAGACACAGATTCGGGGGGGGGGGGGAGAGACACAGATTCGGGGGGGGGGGGAGAGACACAGATTCGGGGGGGGGAGAGACACAGATTCGGGGGGGGGAGAGACACAGATTCGGGGGGGGGAGAGACACAGATTCGGGGGGGGGGAGAGACACAGATTCGGGGGGGGGAGAGACACAGATTCGGGGGGGGGGAGAGACACAGATTCGGGGGGGGGAGAGACACAGATTCGGGGGGGGGAGAGACACAGATTCGGGGGGGGGAGAGACACAGATTCGGGGGGGGGGAGAGACACAGATTCGGGGGGGGGGGAGAGACACAGATTCGGGGGGGGGAGAGACACAGATTCGGGGGGGGAGAGACACAGATTCGGGGGGGGAGAGACACAGATTCGGGGGGGGAGAGACACAGATTCGGGGGGGGAGAGACACAGATTCGGGGGGGGGGGGGAGAGACACAGATTCGGGGGGGGGAGAGACACAGATTCGGGGGGGGGAGAGACACAGATTCGGGGGGGGGAGAGACACAGATTCGGGGGGGGGGAGAGACACAGATTCGGGGGGGGGGAGAGACACAGATTCGGGGGGGGGGGAGAGACACAGATTCGGGGGGGGGGAGAGACACAGATTCGGGGGGGGGGGAGAGACACAGATTCGGGGGGGGGCAGAGACACAGATTCGGGGGGGGGCACAGACACAGATTCGGGGGGGGGGAAACATAGCAGGGGGCATCACTGGGAGGGGGGAGCATCACAAGGAGGGGGGCCAACACAGGGAGGGAGGCCAACACAGGGAGGGGGGTAGAGAGACATTTGCTGGAATTTTACAGTGGGCGGACAGGAGCCGGACTCCGACATCAATGTCGGTGACGAACCCGCTCCCGCCCAGCCTGGGGATCCGTCCCATATTTTACGGATCCCCAGGCTTTAATTGGCCCGAAGCGGGACCTCCGCCCACTTGAGGGAGGAGGTCCTGCTTCAGTGAGCTGCCGGCCAGTCAGTGGGCCGGCAGCTCTTAGTCTCAGCAGCGCCACCGGGAACAGTGGCCACTGCTGGGCTGCAGCCCAGCCAATGCCATGGACCTGAGA
Organism: Heterodontus francisci; assembly: GCF_036365525.1. NCBI lineage: Eukaryota > Metazoa > Chordata > Chondrichthyes > Heterodontiformes > Heterodontidae > Heterodontus > Heterodontus francisci. The sequence continues at coordinate 66,890,505 of NC_090389.1, forward strand.
GAGTGGGTAAGTTTGGGTTGCCTCACCAGCGGGATCGGTCATGCCCTGGTGAGGCTAGGGTGGTCGTTTGGGGGGAGAGGGGCGTCTTGGATCCTGGGGGTGGGTTGGGAGGCGGGGGCGGCCCTCAATCGGGCACCCTATGCCCGACAGCCATGGCACCACCGCGGGGCGCGGAAAGGCCGGCAGCTATCACTGGGTGGCCTTTCATGTCCCCAGCAAACCCGCTTGCCACGGGTAAAATACCCGTGGAGGTGGGCGAGGGCCCTTATGTGTCTGTTAAGTGGCCACTTAAGGGTCTTGATTGGCCTTGGGCGGGCAGCTTGTTTCGCACCCCCCTCCCCCCCGACCTCCGTAAACTTGTCTGGAGGCAGAATCGGGGCGGGTAGGCCTCCCGTAGCCTGCCGCTCAATTTTACGCCACCCCCACACCACCATCCACCCGTTGGGGCGGCGTAAAATTCCGGCCAGAGAGAGAGGAGGAAGAGAGAACGAGCAAGAGTACTCCTGACAGATGGACATCTCTCCAGAATACTCTGTATCGCTACAAGAAGTGTACGGGCAAATATTGACTACTTTTGCGAGCAAAAAATGCCAGGTATCTCACTAAATCAGTGTACAACATAGTGAAGAGAAAGTAAGTCAATAAATTAGTCTTCTCATTTAAAGCTTTTTCACAAAATTTTACATTGGCGTTGCTTTTATTCATTGTAAGATAAATTTTTAATGCCTTTACCTTTCCAAAATTGTCTCACCGGCCCTCCTATGCAAGGCAAAAATTGTACTGTGCCCCCCCCCCCCCACCACAAAAAAGGTTGAATACCCCTGCTCCAAGCCTTTAACTTGTATTTTGAAATAACCTAGCTGCAAGGTTAGTTTAAAACAAATGTTTAAAGGCTTGTGTTATGTAAACTCATTTTAAAATGGCAAAAGTCACTTAGGGAATGCCTCGGTTTCTACGCTCAGGCACACATTACTTACACTTGGGACACAAGCTTAGTGACATGTTGAAAGTTGCTGGGCTTTTATAAATGTTGCAATTCCACTGCTATCCATTTGGAATCACATTGTTCCAGAACTTGTATTGAGGGGAAAGCAGGCAAGAAAATCCGAAGAATCTCCAGAAGTCAGCACTGTAAGTCCTCATGAATACAAGAGTAACGGAGTAATGGGGCTGAGTGATAATGACAAAAGGAGGATGCTGCTGACCCATATACAATAATTAGTATGTACAATGTAACGGATAGCTTTAATAAACCTTAATCTATGATGAACTGTCTATGATTCCTTAACAAAAACTCTGCTGCATTTGCAATTTTTAAAACTGTTGGGGAAGACATAGTAAAAAATTATGTTTCAATGACCATGTTAGAAACAGTCATTAACAGATTTTTGTTTGCTGAGAATTCGATTAAAGGACAAGTTTTACAAGTATCTCAAAGATCAGTTACTGCAAAGTCCATCATTTACTATCCAGTTTGAGGGTAGATAACCTGAGTGGCCAAGGTCATTTGAAAGTTGTCTCTATTATATAATTACATTGCATTAAAAGTACACATTTGCTAACAGGTAATAGATTTGGCCTGGACATAAATTGATTAGTCTGGAATACAATCTTATAGATAGTGACTAAACATTTTGTAACTGAATAATACATGCAATAACAACTGAAATAATAACCTTTTGCAGAAAAGCATTTTCTTGATAGTTATCTTGTCAGAGCTGAATCAGAATAGACAGTGACAGAATGAGATATAGACACAATTGAATTTAAGAGAATCGCTTTATTGGAGGAACTGAAAGGCACTCATTTGTAATTATGCTGATCTAATTTTGTCTCTAGCATTGGTGAGCAAATGACATTTTGACCATGAGTGGTTATTTCTATATTATAAGAATCCAGGACCTAGTTTAACAGCCTGTCAAGATGATTAAATGAGTCTTGGCTACCTACCGTTAATCTCTTTGTCCCTTCCTGTTCCACTCTGCTTTTCTGTTTTACATGACTCTTCTGAAGTACCATCTGCTTCATCCTGTAAAATTCTCCTGATTTGGAGATCACTGTCCTTTTGTTGGCTGCCCTGCCTTCAGATACATATTACAAGCACCTGGAGAAGTTATACAAATATTGACCGTCACAGGTTAAACTGCCTTGTGACAACAGCATTGAGAAATGGTCCGTCTTCCTATTGCTGATTTTTCTACTGCCTCACCTCAATTACCACAATTACAATCCTCTCCTTGAGTTTCATGGTTTATTGGATGAATTTTCACTCCTGACACAGTGTGAATCTGAGGCCATCCGATAAGGTCCCTCTACCACCCTGTGACATGGTGTAGCTAACTCTATTCTGTTAACAAAAATAATTCGCATTGACATTGTATACTATTTTTCTTGCTAGCCAGCTAATATAGTTGTGCTGTTCTCCATTGATATTTGTATGCTTAGCTACTTTATTGATAGAGAGAAATGTGTTTTAAATTGGACCGTGTTTTGATAGTATTAAATTAGCTATACACTTTATATACAGATTATTTGCCTCCACGTCCGTAGTTGAGTCAATAATTTTGTCAAATGTCCGTGGTGCAACATGTTGGTGCCTATCCCTGGCTGTGATGAAATATTCCACCTGAAATCTTAAAACTTTCGTCCTCTTAGGCAACTGGCCTGCTATGCATTTCCAATTTTTGCCTGAAAGCTGGAGAAGGTTGTATTGGATATAATGAGGGAAGACCAAGGATTTTACACTGAATGTGTTGAGGAAACTGGGAACCGATTGTAGGTCAGCAATGACGAGCAATTGGTGAGTGGAACTCAAAGCAGGGCAGGTTACACACAGCAGAGATTTGAACATGTTAGAATTTACTTTAAGATAGGATGCCATCAAAGAGAGCACTGGAGCCAAGAAAAGGGCATGAGAGGAAAAGTGTAAAAGCAGAGACAGAAATTGCAGATTGTGTTCATTAAAATGAGGAAGAGAAGGTAGTCATCGATAAATCTTTAAGAGATTCTGGAGCTGCAGGGGTTGGGGGGCGGGGGTGGGGGAGCGGGAAGAAGCCACTCCTGAAGATACTCAGGCAGCAACAACCTTGGTCAAATCTAGAAAAGCATGCATCAAATTAGGGCAGGTTTTCATTATTCTTATGAAGCAATATGCAGAAACCCTAGCTTTTGATCATCCTCAAGTGCCAACTCACACACAGTTTGTGTTGTGAACTTGTCCCCGCCAGAAACTGGGTTGAGACTGCCCAGACTCACTTCACAAAGGACCCTATGTAATCTTCAAAGGCTGGAGACTTTCACCATCATTTTGGCTGGATTTGAGCCCAGGTCCAGAAGTGCAAAGACAGCACCCAACCCACTGATAATTAAATAAAAACAAGTTCATGCGGTCGATACTGTCCATACCAACATGGACATATGTGTGCCTCTTAGATGTTGCTAAAACTTAACTGGCAACCGGTGATATTGCATTCATGTTATTTAGAATTTCTCGGTTTGGTGACATTGCAAATATCATCTCATTTTCTGCAATAATTTTTTTTAAATGATTGGTGGTCACCAGAAGATGGAGGTGAGCTATTACAAATGTACAGCTAGTTCTCAAGTGAACATGGAATTCAATTGAGTCACTTGACAAGCATCTGATTGATGGCAGTTAGAGAACACTTTCAGGATAGCCTGCAGCCAGATCTAGCATTAGTTACTGCAGCTTTGGTTCAGCTAAGAAAGTATCAATAATATAATCCCTGTAAATACGAAGTACTACTATTAGACCACAGATTAAAATACTAACGTTAAATGTACAAACAAGCTGCAGAATGCATAGCAAGCTGGCTACAAAGCAGAAAACAGAGAGTTGGACTTAAAGATAGTTACTTAGATTGGCAAATGGTTGGAGGTGGTGTTCCACAAGGATCAATGCTGGGACCATTGTTTTTCACCATTTATATAAGCGATTGGGACTCAGGAATTGGAAGTACAATTTCAAAATTTGTGGATGATATCAAATTAGGGGGGTGTAGTTAGTAATGAGAAGGACTGCCACAAAGTACACAAAGACATTAATAAATTTGCAGAATAGGGGTGAACTTCAACATAGATAAGTATGAGGTGGTACATTTTGGTAGGAACAATAAGGAGGTCACATATTCCTTGGAAAATACATGGGGTAGAAGAACAGAGGGATCTAAGGGTATGGATACACAGATCATTAAATGTAGTGACGAAACAGGTTAATAAGGTCACAAACAAAAGCAAACAAAGCACTCGGGTTTATTTCTAGAGGGATAGAATTGAAAAGCAGAGAGGTTATGCTAAACCTGTACAGAACCTGTTAGACCACACATGAAATTCCAGTCTCCATATTATAAAAAGGACATGGGGCATTGGAGATGATGCAAACAAAATTTACTAAACCAATACCAGATCAGAAAGGCTATACCCATCAGGAAAGATTGATAAAGCTGGTGCTTTTTCCTCCAGAAAAGAGAAGGCTGAAGGGTGACCTGATATAAGTCGTTGAGATTATGAAAGTGTTCGGTAGGGTAGGTGTACAGAAGATGTTTCTACTTACGGGTAAGACCAGAAACAGGGGCATAAATATAAGATTGTCACTAATAAATCCAATAGGAAATTCAGAAAAAACTTCTTTACCCAAGTTAGAACTATCACAAGTCATAGTTGAGGCGAATACCATGGATGCACTTCAGGGGAAACTAGATAAATACATGAGGAAGAAAGAAATAGCGGGATATCTTGATGTTGGATAGCAGGAGGCTAGTGTGATCACCAGCATGGATCTATTGGGCCAAATGGCCTGTTTTTGTGCTGTAAATACTTTGTAATACTTTGTGTGTGAAATATGGAAAATATTTTAAAAAAACAATGTTTAGCAAGGTTTTAACCAACTTCATTTCTTTTGTGAAGCTGACTTGCAGAACTTATTTGGCAAATATGGGTTATGGAATCAGTTTCAAGAGTAGACAAAACATCATAGTCGATAACTTATAGAGAATACTGTAATCCACTGTTTCCCTACTTGTAACCTCTATTTACACAGTGTTATGAAAGAGCTACTAAGGCACTAACAGATTTATGTGTTTATTTGTGCCGAGAAAGTTCCTGTTTGGAACTGGCAAAGTTTCGACTCTTCAAGATTTTACATCTCGTTAAATTTATTCTCTTGTGTGGTAGATATCAACACAAGGAGACATTGTAAAATTTGCAGTTTAGCATACAATAATCAAATGTTTTTGAGCCAGCGTTATCTGCTGCCTTGTGTAAATAAGAGTTTGCAGGACTGTTCAGTTAGCAGTGAACAGGATTAAAATCACCCATCAAATATCCATTTTTCAAAGTCAACTGATTTCAACTCAATGTGTAACACAGCATGGGTAGGTTGTGCATACTTAATGACAAGTGGTAGTCTGGTCACAGAAGAGTCATTGCTTTATAAATTTAGAAGCAAGGAAGGAACAGCCCACAATAAAGAAAGCAGAACTGGAGTATGACTTCCTTCAGTCCAACACAAGAGTAATTCCTTAATCAAATAGGCTATTATTAAATTAGCCAAGGTCAATTGGTCCATTTCAACAGTAAATCAGACTGAAATCTTTACTTTTGTTCACAATCAATTAATCTACAGTACTAAAATCAGATTTTACTGCCTTTGATGCTAACTGCGAGAAACCACTTACTGCACTTTGGGTTGATGTATATTTTCCTTTGCAAGACAGTTACAAACTGTATGGGTTACAAACTCACTAATTCTTAGTTGTTTTTAGCGAGATTCACTAATTTTATCAAAATTCAAGTTTTTCCATTTTAATAGCATTATCAGTCTTATTGATGACAAAAATCTTGGTAAGTTCCAGTCCACCACTTAAAACAGCATTTTTCTTTTTAAAAAAACCTCAAATAGCCCTCTTTGAAACAAAGATAAACACAAAAAAATCAGTTACTTATTTAATCAAAAATTTAAACAATTTGTATATGTTCTGTTTCTGAAAAGAAACCCTCAAATCACCACAAAAACCAGGAGGGTCATCAACAGAAATAATATTTGGCTAGCTTCTGCTACCTTGAGTGTCTCTCGATTTGCGGCAGTGCCCTCTTTGAGTAAAAGTGCTGACTTATATTGCCAGTTCTAAATTGTTTTTTTGTCAGGCACACAGACTTTGGTACGTGCTTTTGGGCATGCATGCACAGTGCCATGCTCACCAGCATACAAATAGTGTCTACGTCATTTTTTTTTGAAGTAACACTGGGAGATGAGAGTTTGTTAATGCTACAAAGTTAAAAATTAAGTTTAAAAAGTTCCTAGGCAGTTCAACAAGCTAAATGGGATCCTCTGAAAATTTGATTTTGCAGAAGTGATGTGAAGCTGAAGCCACATAAAGCTTCCTTCTTCAGGTGGTTTCACACCTCTTGCCAGAATTTGATAGACTCTCAGTTCAGCAACTTCAGTATTTGCATCAATGCTTGATTGAGAGTATTTAGTTAAATAATATACTCTGGGACGCTCTTAAGATTCAATTTCCCAACCACATTTACGATATTAAGTTCATAAAGAAACTGAGTACAAAAAGCAAATAATAGATACACAAAAAATGGGGCAAATACATTATAAGGCTGCAAAATATAAGCAACAAAGTCGCAGTTTTTTTTCAAAAGGAGAACAACTTGCAGAGCAAGGCTTTTTACATACTGAAGCAAGCTCACATGGGCAGTCAGTATTCCAGTAGATTGGCAATAAGGTTTAGCTAAGAGCTCTATCCCTGCAATTGTTAGCCCTTGTTTAGCAATGTGTTTCCCTAAAGTCTGAAAACAAGAGACAGTTTTTTGGAAGGAAATTGCAACCTGGTCCAAGGACAACTCTCTCTCATACTGCATGGCATAAGGGTCAACAAAGTCCGTAGCTGATGAGCTCAATATGCTGGAACTAAAGCCATTACACCAGCTGTTCTCCATGTGAGAACTATTAATTCATATGATGCCACAGGTTCAAACAGAGATATACATCTTGTGAAATATGAGATCTGGATCCTATACTGAATCAATGGGGGTGTGGAGAATTGAGGGATGTGGAAACATGAGATTTTCAAGCTCCTTTCATAAAACACAATATGAAAGGATGTTCCTTTAGTAATGAACCACATACAGGGGCATGAAATGTAATAATGCTTGGCTCATAACTCTTTAAAAAAACTAGGTTTTACTTCCTTGGTGTTACTGTCATTTCTCTGGGGTTAAGCAAATCTCAAAAATGAATGGACTGAATTGTTAAACAAAAATCCTTTCAGCTGGTCATGTACATCTATTTGAGCAGATTTCCCTTGTTATGGATTCTGGGTGGCACATTGGTTCTTTTACGTCTGGGACGTGGGTTCAAATCAACTCTATGATGATTAGATAAAAACCTCCTTTTTCTTTCCATCAATTGGACAGCTTTTATATTAAGGGAATTTGGGACAATCTGAATTTAGTTCCTAGTGGGCATGGGCAAAGCATATAACTGAATACCAATTTGTGCCAAATTATGAATAATAAATTGGTTATAAGATGATTAGTGTGGGAAATCAAAATGGCACATTGGTACAGTACTAGCAGAGTAGAGAGACTGTTTTACTATTTTGCGGTAATTAACTGAGAGAATAACACTGACACTAGATATAAAAACGGGAAACATTCCGTTACCCAACACTCACCAGTTGAGCACAAAACCAATGTGTTTTGGGGAAAAAAAATCTTCCTTCCATTTTTTAATATGTTATTATTTAAATATAAGAACCTTTGGCTTTTTCCTCATTTTTTCACTATCTCCTTGAGGACATGCAGATAACTTGCTCTCAGACCTCCACCAACGCTGCCTGGATGTGAGGACATTCCTGCTGATTTTCTCTTCCAAGAAATGCTCTTTTAAATTGAGGACATTAACACCCAGCCTGATCATACTCACTTGGAGGGTAATTTTAACCTTGTTTCTGCACAAGCAGGTCAAAGTACCTGAAACTGCTTGCATGTAGGGAAGCTGGCAAGATCCCGTCGACTACTGCCTCTGCCCGAGTGCATTCTTCAGTGTATGGGAAAACCCTGCGGGATAGGCAGGTCTTCCAATTAAATATGTTAAATGTTCATTAGGTGCTGTTTTAACTCAGGATTCTGACTTTATCGCTGTGTGCATGGGTTTAGTTTAGTTTAGAGATACAGCACTGAAACAGGCCCTTCGGCCCACCGAGTCTGTGCCGACCATCAACCACCCATTTATACTAATCCTACACTAATCCCATATTCCTACCACATCCCCACCTGTCCCTATATTTCCCTACCACCTACCTATACTAGGGGCAATTTATAATGGCCAATTTACCTATCAACCTGCAAGTCTTTGGCATGTGGGAGGAAACCGGAGCACCCGGAGGAAACCCACGCAGACACAGGGAGAACTTGCAAACTCCACACAGGCAGTACCCAGAATTGAACCCGGGTCGCTGGAGCTGTAAGGCTGCAGTGCTAACCACTGCGCCACTGTGTGGTTTCCCAGGCTTTCTGGAACTTGCCAGGTAAAACAGGTGAAAGGACAGCAGGAATTGACAGGCAAAAAAAGCTTTACATGCCGAGATCTGACACCTGCTTCCTTGCCTAAGTGAAAGGCTTTTGTCCACAGGACTTGCTCAGAGAGTGACCTTTCTCTGCTTTGGAAGCCATTACTACTACCTTGGAGTATTTTTTAACCAAGCTGTCAACCTTCAGGTCAGCATGGGAGCTGGTTATGCAGCTCTACCTTGGACCTCAGAGAGGAAGAACAGGAGCAAGAAACTTCTCCTCAACCATCTGCCACACCAAAGGACAGAGGGGGTCAGCACAGAGCCCCAGCTCACAAGAGGCAATACCCCCTCCCCCTACCCCTTGCAGGCCCTTACAGTCTGTAACATTATCTCCAGAGACACTTTGGAGAAGTGTGGTGCTGCCTTTCCACATTAAGCCTCCAACTATGCAGGTACTCATTCTACCATCTTTTAATTCTGACCCTTGCAGGGTCCTTTTAAATAGCCGAAAGACTGATGCAAGTCATCATTATGCCTGTTCGCTCTAATTGGTTCAGAAACCCTGAGGCCAGATGCAAATACAAAGGCTGGTTAAAAAGCCACTGATAAACATGATGCTGAAACTTCCAGGTTCCTGATATGCTGCCGGCCTTCCCCGCTACGAGCAGATCCGAAAGTTAAACCAAAAAAGATCATTGGATGTTGATCATGAGTAAGAAACCTGGCTTATATTTCCCCTCAAGAGCCTAGAGTTGCTGAGACCGATTGTAGCATTAATTCTGACACCTGACAGAGTTCAGACCAGAAACTGAACAAGGGACTTATAATCTGTATGGTTTAGGATTTAAAAGTTTGACAATAAAATTGAAAATGCTTAAATCATGATGTATCTTGAGTTAGAATTCAGGAACGGGAATCTATGTAGTATCAAAAGTGATCTTTGAAAATTTAGACAAAATGTAGAATTATTGGGTAAATAAAAAATAACTGCAAAGAAAGTTGAACAACTTTTCCTATTCAATTACAAAATATTGGCAAACCATCATTATCTTTATTTACAAGTTATGTTGTTGCTCGTGGAATATAGAGAATTACACACATAGACCCCCCATAATCCAATACAACTTGGAACCAACAACAACTGTTCAGTCATCTTCCAGCATGTAGGTGAGATGCTACAACACATCCACCACTAATTATTCCATGCAGTTGAGTTTCTGGGTAAAAGATCTGCAGAGATTACAAAAAGACAACAATAGCTGGATTGTGTTTAAATACATGCACACACACCAATTACATAGGCATTAAATGTGGGTTAATGAAAGGGATGGAATCTTCTCAATGTGTTGGCTCCTTGTTGAAACATAACCTCACAAGTGACCATCCTCTGGCATTCACCCAACTTACCCACTTTGTGAGCCCAGAGAATGTCAGCAATTTATTCCAGCGAGAAGGTATCACATCACAAGTCTGATCGTGTCCACACCCAATCTCCACACACTTCTGGAAGAAGCAGCTAGACAATGGTCAGAAATGGGAACACCTGGCTATTTTCCCTCCTTAACAAAGATCAATTCTACTGGCCCTACCACTGCTTTATCTCAATTAACTCACCACAGACTGGGCATCAAATGTAGGACCTTCTGATCTGCATCGTAGAGTTACTCATTGCCTAAACCAGTTGGATATTGTGGGCTTCTAACCTGTACAGTCTAGTAATAGTGCTGCAAATGAGGTATTACTATCGTCTTTCTCCACTCGGGCATTGCTTAACCAAATTCAAGGACATTTTCCCTCCAAAACGATTATGATATAGCTACCTAGTTTTTTAAATAAGTCACTATTTTGACAGGGAGCATTTTGAATGGATAATCTTGGCATTACATGCCATTTAACCAGACAATGCATAGGAAGCAGCAGATGGGAAATTCCATCTACACAGCAATGCATTTGCAGTGAGCTTTTAAGATGACTCGATCCTGATCTCAGACAGATTATTTCAAAGGAACCACTCTCTGACTTTCTAAAAAGAACATGCACTAAATAACCAGGACTTCTAATTGTCCAACTGAACTATATAGGGGAATGCTTTTAAAGTGCATTTTCCTCATTACATTTCTTCACCACAGTGATGTTAATAAATAATTATGACAAATTAAACTTTCAAGACTGAGGCTGATTGATTTTCGTTGGGTAAGAGTATCAAGGCATATTGAACAAAGGCAGGTAAATGAAGTTGAGGTACAGATCAGCCATGAACTAATTGAATGGCAGAACAACAACTTATATAATAGCATCTTTAATGTAATAAAATGTTCCAAGGTTTTTCACAGAGCATTATAAAACAAAATATGACACCAAACCACAAAAGGAGAGATTAGGTCAGATGACCAAAAGCTTGGTCAAAGAGGTAGGTTTTAGGGAGTGTCTTAAAGGAGGAGAGAGAGATAGAGAGGCGGAGAGGCATGGGGAGGGTGGTCCAGAGCTTGGGGCCTATATGCAACTGAAGGGGAAGCCACCAATGGTGAGTGATTAAAATCGGGGCTGCACAAGAGGCCAGAATTAGAGGAGCGCAGATATCTCGGAGGGTTGTGGGGCTGGAGGAGATTACATAGATAGGGAGAGGTGATGCCACAGAGACATTTGAAAACAAGGATGCGAACTTTAAAGTCAAGACATTGCTTGATCGGGAACCAACATAGGTCAGCAAGCACAGGGGTAATAGGTGAACAGGACTTGGTGTGAGTTAAGATGTGGACAGCATTGTTTTGGATGACCTCAAGTTTACGGAGAGTAGAATGTGGGTGACCAGCCAGGAGTGCATTGGAATAATCAAGTCTAGAGATAACAACAGAATGAATGGAGGTTTCAGCAGCAGATGAGCTGAGGCGGGGTGAAGTCGGGCGACATTACAGAGGTGGAAATAGGCAGTGTGACCAGTGGCATGAATATGAGGTTGGAAATTCATCTCGAGGTCAAATGTGACTCCAAGGTTGTGAACAGACTGGCTTAATCGCAGACTGTTGCCAGGAAGAGGGATAGAGTGGGTAGCTAGGGAATGGAGCTGGCAGCATGAACTGAAAACAATGGCTTCAGTTTTCTCAATATTTAATTGGAGGAAATTTCTGCTCATCCAGTATTGGATGTCGGATAAGCAGTCTGATAATTTAATAATAGTGGAGGAGTTGAGAGAAGTGGTGGTGAGATAGAGCTGGGTGTCATCAGCATACATGTGAAAACATATGCTATGTTTTTGGATGATGTCACCGAGGAGCAGCATGTAGATGAGAAATAGGAGGGGGTCAAGGATAGATCCCTGGGAGACACCAGAGGTAATGGTGTGGTGCAGGAAGAGAAGCCATTACAAGTGATTCTCTGTCTATGATTAGATAGATAAGAATGCAACCAGGTGAGAGCAGTTCCACCCTACTGGACAACAGTGGAAAGGCGTTGACAGAGGATGGTGTGGTCAACCTGGCTGCACAGGTTGAGAGGGACACGGAGGGAAAGATTATCTTTGTCACTGTCACATAGGATGTCATTAGTGACTTTGATAAGAGCTGTTTTGGATCTGTGGTAGGGGCAGACACCTGATTGGCAGGATTCAAACATGGAGTTCCAGGAAAGATGGGAAGAGATTTGGAAGGCAACAACACTTTCAAGGACTTGAGAGGAAAAGGAGGTTGGCGATGGAACAGTAGTTTGCAAGGTGGGTGGGTTCAAGGATTTTTTTTTTTTGAGGAGAGGGTTGATTTAAAGGAGAGAGAGGCAACACCTGCAGAGAACCATTTACAATATCGGCTAGCATGGGGACCAGGAGCTGAAGTTGGGTGATCAGTTTAGTGGGAATAGGGTGAAAGGACCAGGAGGTGAGTCTCATGGACAAGATGAGCTCAGAGAGGGCATGAGGAGAGATAGGGGAGAAACTAGAGAAAGATGCGCGTTCGGGGCTAAGGTGGGGGGACGGTGGGGAACAGCATTATAGGAAGTTTGGCCTAACAGGTTTGAGGCGCTGAATGGCCTACCCCTTTTCCAATGTTCCTAGATTCCTTCAAGAAACAATTACATGACCTGACAGGGGAAATGTAGGTCTTTTGCCTGTATGGATGAGCTAGGATGAGCCAAATGGCCTTCCTCCTCTGTATCCACCTTGTGACTGTAGATGATCAGTGAAATGATATAATCAATATCACTAATATCTTCTTTTGGGAAAAGTTCACTGTTGTTGCCTTCTGCTTCAGAGACAACCAGATTACTGGTAGTGTGTAAATTGTGTTGCATATCATTCTTTGGCTTATTTCTGCTACATACAACAAACAATTCACATGTAAACAGACCCAATTCAAACACAAGCTTGGAACATTTATACTCATATCCATCCTTATTCAATTTGTGCACTTAAGGATATTAAATTACCAGTCCAGCTTAATGTGCACAACTGTGGTTTTCCTTAAGATGGTAAGTAGCTAAAGATTCAGTTTGACTGTTTCCATCTGTCTTTCAGATCAAGTGTCTCCATAGATAAAACTTAAACAGGCACCAAGATATTGAAGGTATAAGATGAATCAAACCTTTTTTTGTAAAACTCAATCAAACTCTGGTTGCCTGCTGAAATGTAGGCCTCCTCAACCTATATCTGGAAGTATACCAGTTTACGTGTTGATGACAGTGGAACACTGCCAAACCAATTTCATTTTGCACACAATCATCCAAGCCCCAAATCAAAAATGACCCTGCTGTTTGGCTTCCCAAGGTACAAATACAAGTTCTGTTCCAAGCTGCATGGCATTCATAGGGACTCCAAGGACTTATGACCATGTTGGGCCCATTATTGGCCTTCTTATAAAGCGTGGAGTTGTGGCAAGGCAAAAAATTCTGTACCTACTGAAAAGTCAAGATCTCAAAAAGTCCAGAAAATGCACCAATCCAAATCAAGATCAGGTACAAGAAAGTTGGATATCTTCAAAAAATAATCTGGTAAAAAGCTACAGATTCCAATGACATATGTAATCAGGTTCTTGGGGGCATTTATAGAACCATAGCAGTTTACAGTACAGACAGTAGCCATTTTGTCTGTGTTGACTCAGTGATAGAGCAACCCAAAATCAATCCTACTGCCCTGCTCTTTCACTATAGCCCTGCATTATTAGGGGTTCTAAATATGTATCCACCCGTTTCAACAAAGAATAATTTCAATACTATGACTCAGCTATTTCAAATGTGTGTCACTCATGGCCTACCTGCACAAGAAAGGTTGAAATTTCGACTTCGATAATTGCAAAGCAGTGACAACTACCAACAATTGTGTCTAAGGATTAAGCAGAACATAGCAAATAAGAAGCTGTTACCACAGGTCAAAAACAACCTGTTTTCTGAACACCAATTTAGCTTCAGAACAAAATTCGGTCAACTCATTGCGAGGTCAAAAAGATGGGACAATGCTCGAGAAGATTGGCAAGACGTCAGAGTAGTTACTCCAACAAAATGTCACAGACCTGAAACGTTAACACTGCTTCTCTCTTCACAGATGCTGCCAGACCTGCTGAGTATTTCCAGCACTTTGTTTTTATTTCAGATTTCCAGCATCTGCAGTATTTTGCTTTTATGTCAGAGTAGTTATTCTTAGTTTCCTGGTTTTAATAAAAGGCTTTGTGCATATTGACCAAGCTATTGAATTAGAAATGCAGTTTACTCAGAAGGTTACACCTCTCAAATCTGCGATTTCGACCACCGAGAAGAACAAGTACAGCAGGCGCATGGGTTCATTGCCACTTGCAAGCTCCTCCCCAAATCACTCATCAAGCTGACTTGGAACTATATCTCTGTTCCTTCAATGTTGCTGGGTCAAAGTCTTTGAACCAGCTCCCCTGCAGCACTGTGGGAGTGCCTTCACCATAGGACTGCAGCAGTTCAAGACGATGGCTCACTACCCCCTTCTCAAGGGCAAAAAATGCTAGCCTTGCCAGCAATGCCCACATCCCATGAACGAATAAGTAAAAACACAGATCATAATCAAGGGTTGTTTATCTTTTTTATTACAACACTACATAAAGGGAGGTTTAAAAATAGGGTAGTAAAATCTCCACATGCAAGAAATCCTTGGCTATGTGTAGCTATGCATCTCTTTTAAACTCCAAATTTCTTCAGCCTGTTACCACGCAGTAATCAAGGAAAGAAGGGGGCAACCAGAATTTAGAAATGTAGCCAACAGGTCAGTTTGGTGATCAGATTCTGAATTTGTATGGGTCCATTTGAAATCCTAGGTGGCTCAGTATATTCCAAACAAATATCAGATTCAGCAAAATTAGTTTACATCTATACCATGTTTAAAAAGATGTATAAATCAGAACCATTTTTACACAAATGCTAACTATATACAGTGTTTGTGTAATACAAAAAACCTCAAACATTCAATGCAGCGCCTGTGATCCAAGATATGTTTAAAGTGTGTTGTAACTTGTAATTAACATAATCTCCCAGGTGAGCACTAGATCAACACCTTTTTTATTGTGATTGGATCAAACTCCACAATATTCTCTGATTGTGCTCCAGGCTACAAACATCAAAGTGAATGGTAGACTTGCTTTGATTTCTTTTTATATTTTTAACGAGGGAGAATCTTCCAGTATTAACAGGACACTGCTCACAGGTTGTGGCTAAAACTTGAAAAGATCAGCAGCTTTTATATTTTGCAAGTGTGAACAACATCCCCATCCACTCCATTTTCTATTGGTAGGTATGAACCTATTTTAATAATACTGACATTGGCACAGTAATTAAAGACTGGAGAAGTCAAGGCCAGATTATTTTTATTATGCATCTTTTTCACAGTATTATATAAGCCTTTTGTGAATCTTTTAAAGTACTTTAAACAGGTTCCAGCATGCAATAGTACAAGGCTGAATATTCTTTCCCCTCCAAATGTTCTGCATCCCTCCTGAAGCTGGGAATACAAATTCACTGGGTCAGGTGCTCTCCAATACCCTTCACAAGTGGCAATGTGTGCATGATTTTATAATATGCATAGGTGTCAAGCGGGGCATCTCACCAGTGGTAAGCACTCAGGAAATTTACTACTTCAACAACAACTTGCATTTATACAGCACTTCAACATTGAAAATCATCTTGAGCCACTTCACAGAAGCACCAGCAAAAGGAGACATCGAGTTAAATGAGGACTGTTTGGGTATGCTGATGAAGTTTGGACAGAATGGTGGATATCAAGGATGATCTTATTGGCCTGGATTTTGCTGTAAAAATAATGGGGAGGTTACCATCATTGTTATTAAAGTGAAAATTGGACAGCAGCTTTCGGTGACAGTTAAACAAGGTAATCCAGAAGCTGCTGTCCGAGTTGCCCTGCTCATCCAGAAGTTCCGCAGTAACAGTATCACGTGAGACTTGCCATTGAAATACATGGAACGGTGCGAAGTTGCTGTACTTGCATGATAGATAGCCAATAATCTCGTCTGTAAATGTTGGGGCTTTTCCATTCAAGTGTAAGTGAAGTTTAAATGGCATGGTAAGTCTTAATTACTGCCAAACAACCTCTTGCACAGATACTTAACTTGTATAAGTGTGCAATCTCATTCTTTCAGATTTTACTTATTGTTGGAGATTTAAAGACAAAATAAAATAAATTTATTTTTACTTTTTTTCCTCTTTTATCTCTCTTTAGTTTTCTTTCCTTACATGATTTGGCATTGAATTAACTTTTCTAACTGACATTTCCTGGTTCAGACTCCGCATGCCTCAGTAAGGATCCTTCAGTCTGGTTGGTTAAAGAGGACTCACCATTGCTTGCCTTATTTACACAGGTCCTAGATCCTCTGTACAGGGTGTTGTGCTATTTTGGATTTCTATTTACCATAACTTCCAGTGCGAATGTGCGTAGGATGTCTGTGGCAAGGGCAAGTGTAATGAATGGCTAGCGTTGTTCGTTCACCACTGACAGCAAAATACGGGCCAATGTTGTTGATAAGTTAACTTGCGTTTCTCTCCAACAAATATTAAAGTATAATTTGGAAACTGTGGATTACATTCAAGTATATATGAAATGAAACGGATTTGTGTTTGTCCATTGAAAAAGACTGTCTTACTAACTAAAGCAAATGAGTAATTCCAGGAGCAAAGATCAATTACAGTATTGAATTGAATAGATTTCAGTGTCCCTATGAAAGGGCAACTGCGCATATTTCTCAAGCTATTTTCTTATGTATATTGCAAAATTCAAGCTGTGATTTGGATTTCATTAAAAAGATGGCTAAAAATAATCAGATTTGGAACATTTCTTCCAAAGTGCATGCAAAATAGTACCCTGAATAAATCAGGAAGTTAGTCAGTCACAAGCTGCAAGGGAATAATTAGCCCTTGAATGTTCTGTTGAGAAAAAAATAGTTATAACTGGGAATTAGCTCAAATTCTCACCATGCCCATTTCTTTCATTTTAATCCTGATGTTGGCGAGCTCAAGAGCGGCAGCTCTGGAGGAGCACAGAATGGCCACTGCAACTTTGGGATTTCCGTGCTACAGCACGCATGGAGTTGCTGGGGGTCTCACAGGTGCAATGGCGGCAAATGTTGACAACTGCACCATTAGTACAGCAAAATTCAGGCCAATATGTTTAGCTCAGACTCTCTGATACTTCCTCGTACCCCAACCCGGACCATGACTCCACAACTAAACATCAAGCCATTGTTTCCAGGACTGTCACTGGCCTCACCTCCTCTGGAGATCTTCCCTCCAAGGCCTGCAACCTCATAGTCCCCCAACCCCAAACAGCCCACTTCTACCTCCTTCCCAAAATCCACAAAAAGAACTGCCTGTTCCTGTCCCACTGAACTGATTTCTTCCTATCTCGCCTCTACTACTTCTCCACTTTCTAGACTCTTACCACCTACATTCGTGACTCTTCCGATGCCCTCCATCACTTCAACAATTTCCAGTTTCCTGGCCCTAACCATCTCCTTTTCACATAGACATCCAATCCCTCTACAGCTCCATCATCCACCAGGATGGTCTGAGGGGTCTCTGCTTCAACCAGTTCCCATCCACCATCACCCTCCTCTGCCTGGGTGAACTTGTTCGCGCATTGAACAACCTCTCCTTCAACTCCACTCACTTTCTCCAAATGAAAGTTGTTGCTATGGGTACCCACATGGATCCTAGCTATGCCTGCCTTTTTGTGGGATATGTGGAACTTTCTTTGTTGACGTCCTACTCGGGGGCCCCCACCTTCACCTCTTTTCCAGTACACAGATGACTATGTGGGTGCCAATTCCTGCTCTCGCCCTGAACTGGAAAATTTCATTGACTGTGTTTCCAAATTCCACCCCTCTCACCTTCACTAGGTCCATCTTTAACTTTTCCCTTTCCTTCCTTGATTTCTTTGTTTCCACTTCTGGGATAGATTATCAACCAATAATCACCAAAAACCCACTGACTCCCACAGTTACCTTGACTACACTGCCTCACACCGCGCTTCCTGGAAGGACCCTCTTCCACTCTCCCAGTTCCTCCTTCTCATCTGTTTGAATGATGCAACCTTCCAAACTAGCGCGTCCGAAAGGTCTTCCTTTTTCTTCAACCGAGGATTCCCTCTCACCGTGGTTGACAGGGCCCTCAACCATGTCCATTCTATTTCATGCATGTCTGCTCTCACCCCTCCCCCTCCCTCCTAGAACCACAATAGGATTCCCTTGTCCTCACCTTCTACCCCACCAGCCTCCATATTGAACAGACCATCTGCCGCCATTTCCACTACCTCCAAATACATCTTTCCCTCCCCTTTCAGCATTCCGAATGGTCTGCTCCCTCCCCGACACCCTGGTCCACTCCTCAATTACCCCCAACACCCCCTCACTTTCCTACGGCACCTTTCCATACATGTGCAGGAGATGCAACACCTGCCTTTTTACCTCCTCCCCTCTCACCGTCTAAGGCCCCAAACACTCTTTCCCAGTGAAACTGCGATTTACTTGTTCTTTGACTTTAGTATACTGTATTCGCTGCTCACAATGTAGTCTCCTCTACATTAGGGAGACCAAATGCAGACTGAGTGACTGCTTTGCAGAACACCTCTGCTCAGTCCGCAAGCATGATCCCAAGCTCCCAGTCCCCTGTCATTCTAATCCTCCGCCTTGCTCCCACTCTGACCTTTCTGTTTTTGGCCTACTACAGTGTTCCAATGAAGCTCAGCAGAAGCTCGAGGAACAGCAACTCATCATTTTACTGAGCACATTAAAGCCTTCTGGACTCAACATTGAGTTCAACAATTTTAGATCATAATGTCTGCCTCCATTTTGGGCTTTTTTTCTCTTGTTTCTTTCTTAATCCCTTCACTTTATGTTTGAACGGCTGCAATACTGCCATTCACATCTCCTCCAGACACATCTTTTGTTTCTTTACTTGTCTCACTACACCACTTCCTTTGCCTTTGCACCATGAACTCTTTTGTCATTTAATCTCTCCTGCCTTCCACCCTATTACAGACCTTGCCTTTTCTTCTTCTTCCCACTCTTCCCCTATTCATTTGCTCAAAACCTATTACATTTCTCACTATACTCCATTCTGATGAAGGGTCACAGACCTTGAAACGCTAACTCTGTTTCTATCTCCACAGATGCTGCCAGATCAGAGTATTTCCAGCATTTTCTGTTTTTATTTCATATTTCCAGCATCCGCAGTATTTTGCTTTTGTATGTTTAGCTCAGATTTGTACAGTATACAGGAGGAAATTTACCTACACACAGGTAGTCTTGGTTAATCAAAGAGTGAATTTACACTGTCGTCGTAGTGTCAGTACGCAGCAATGTCGCTTGGCAATCAACTGGCAGTTAGAGAGTAAATGCAGCCAGAATCTGGTGTCAGAATCAAACTTGACACTGGAACAAAGTGGAGCTAAACTCCCTGTAGGAGGTGATCTTGCTGCATGTCACTCTGATTGTGAAGTTTGTTCGGGTCTTCCAATCCAAATTACACCCAAAATTTAACATGTTGTAGTCATTTTGACTTTGAACTGATGCTAAATTTGAATGCACTGTAAAATAGCAATAACCAAGGGAAGCTAGAACTAAGGTGCACGTGTTATTCATTTAAATGGGAAGTGGCCTGCGAGCCTAAACAATTGAAGTTAAGTCACTGAGCCCTTTTAAATGAGGTTGAAATCTTCTACTACATTTGCATAGCAGACAAAGTGTAAACTATATTAACATTTTACATAGTATGATATGCTTGGATATCACCACCAGATACTTTCAACCCCCTAGCTGCAGACTGCCCGAGATGCTGGTGTGATGAGCATTTGATATTAAGCCAGAAAAGCGGCAGACTCTATGATCGCTCAACTCTCTTGCGGCAGTTTGCAGTTGCATGAGTTAAACAGATCTCAGCCAGTGCAATATTGTGCAATAGTAAGGCAAATAATAACCAATGGTCCTCCTCACCTCATTTGAATTGCTGCCATTTTATCACAAAGCCACACTGCTGATGGTTATAGAGATGCCTGAAAACCAGAACATCTTCACCTCTCAGCAGTGATGGGATGCAGGTGGCTATTAGCCCTACAGGGGACAATAAATTGGAAAGAGAAATGGAAACAAAAGAAAAAAACTAAAATTACAGATGGCTAAAAATCTTATGTTTACCAGTAGTCATTTCTTCCCCATACCACTGATAATCCAACATTGTTTTTGGTTCCTTTACTAATAAATAGGAATTCTAGTGGAGAATAAACACTGGAAAATATTACTTCTGCTAACTAAAAGCAAATTAGCTTTTCAAACTGAATTGTATCCTGCTTTGAAGGATTTCCCTTCCTGTATGTTTGAATATTTCTTTAGTGAATTAGTAAGCGAAATAGCTCAATTGCAACATTTCTCAGTGGTTCAATAAAATGGGCAAAGTTTGCATTATTTTAACTTTTTAGACAACAGCATAAGCGAAGATTGCAAATCCATGGAATTTCAAACCCTGTTATTACCAATTCTTTTCTTGAGCAAAAGGTTTTGGTTCCAAAAAATGTTACTCAAGACTAAAAAGATCCAAATTTGTGCAAAAATAATTGTAAAGAATGAAGCAAAAATGGAAACCAGGAACCCTGCTAATGAAGTAATAAAAGAGTTTATTTTCCCCAACAAAATTCAGGTTACTTAAGTTTGAAGTCTACAGAGCAGAGCTTCCTATCCACTCGACCAGCAAAGAATGCACATGGTACCCAGCTATCGGCAATATCTGACTGGCAACAACTGATGAATTGAGGGCAGACAGACAGAACAACAGATCTGCTGAAGGCTTTGGATGAAGCCACAGTAGAGATGGGTCACAAGTGGTCCTCAGGTCATATTATAAGTACAAACAGATTGTCCACTGGATTCACATGGAAGATGGATGCCAATGTTTATTGAAAATAAACTTTCAATTAGAATAACTCTTCAATAACAGCAAGGAGAATCATCACTAGATGTGAATGTGATTGTCCTTCTTTCTCCTTATCTTCCACTAGCATGCTCTGCTGACCATTTGCTAATACTTAAACATTGTCCAGCTGGGGATGGGTGTGGGGATGGGAGTGCAGGCCTCCACATTATGCAGTAAAGAAAGGAGCTTCCCTTGACCCTCACCAGCCCAATTAAATCTGATGCTTTGAAGCTCCAGTGCTGCAAGGAAGAGTCTGGAAATAGAATTATTTAGTTAAGTGTTCTGTTTTTTCCAAAAAAAAAACTAATTAGCAGGCACTTACCAAGAATAATACAATTTTTGTAACTCACAGAGAGACTGGTGGAGAGGACAGAAGAGTAGCCTGGTCAGCAAGAGCATAGCGAGACCAGCGGGGAGGATAAAAGAGCGGCCTAGAGAGTGAGAGCATAGCGAGATTGGAGGGGAGGATAAAGCAGCGGCCCGGAGAGTGAGAGATTAACAAGACTGGAGGGGAGGATAAAGCAGCGGCCCGGAGAGTGAGAGATTAACGAGACTGGAGGGGAGGATAAAGGAGCAGCCCGGAGAGTGAAAGCACAGCGAGACTGGTGGCAGGGAGGATAAAAAAAACAAAATGTGACATCACAGGAAAGCAGGTAAACAATTGGTTGGTGACTATTTCTCTTTTTTTCTCTCTAAACTAGGGCATTCTTTCAAATTAGGAGCTGGGAAATTAATAACCTCAATCAGGGTGAGTATAACCATGAGTGAATTAATAAGAGACGTAGCACAGAGCAGGTCTAGAGGCATTAATTACAATTGATTGTTTAATCAAGGTACCAACTAGATTCTAAAAGAGGGAATAGAGATTTTTTTAAGATCATGGATGGGCAGCTGCGACTTGTTACTTGCAATTCTTGTGCCATACGGGAACGTCACGTGTCTTGGGGGACCATGTGTAGGAAGTGTCTCCAGTTGTTTCCGCTCAAGCTCAGGATTTCCGAGCTTGAGGGGCAGCTGGAGTCACTGCAGAGCATCAGGAACAGGAGAGTTTTCTGGATCGTACTTTCCAGGAGGTGGTCACCCCGCAGTAAGAGTTCAGGATAATAAGTGGGTGGCCATCTGGAAGCGTAGGAAGAGGCAGGAGGTGCAGGAGTCTTCAGGGTGTGTGCTACTCTCAAACAGGTACTCAACCTTGGAGTGGCAATACCCTGAAGGAGTGCAGTCCAGACCATGCCACCAATGGGGAAGGGAGTGTACAGGAGCTGGCAGCAAAGCATAGAAATGCAATTGTTATAAAAGATTCCATAGTCAGGGAGACAGACAGGTCCTAGAGTCAGATTTTCAGGAGCTAGGATGGAAGTTAAAGAGTAGCACCTCAAAGGTAAAAATCTCTGGATTAGTCCCAATACCATGAGCTAGTGAGAATAGAAACAGCAAGATAGGGAGGATCAATACGTGGCTTGAAGCATGGTGCAGCAGGGAGGGCTTCAGGTTCGTGGGACTTTGGGATCAGTTCTGGGGCAGAAGGCATCTATTTAAAAGGGACGGGTTGCACCTCAACAGGACTGGGACCAACGACCTCACGTGGAGATTCTCTAATGTAGTTGAGGAGGAATTAAGACTTAATTGGCAGTGGAATGTGCACCAGCATATGGAAGTAGACAAGAAGAATAAGGTTCATAATGTGAGAGTGTTAGACAGTACTAGAGAAGGGAGTAGTTCCGTATTAGATGGGAGCAGACTGAGAAGGAATACGTGCAAAGACAGGATTACAATGTACATATATAAATGCACAAAGTGTGGTGAATAAGATTGGTGAACTAAGTGCACAAATAGCAGAATGGATATATGATTTAGTGGCAATAATGGAAACATGGCTTAAAAATCATGAGGACTGGGTGCTTAATATACAAGGATATAAAGTGTTCAGAAAAGATAGAGAAGGAAAAAAGGGAGGAGGGGTGGTAGTAATGATTAGGGAAGACATTGTAGCGTTGGAAGGGGAGGATGTTTTTGAGGGGGCAAGGACAGAATCCATTTGGTTAGAGTTGAGAAGCAAAAAGGGTATGCTCACGCTACCGGAGAGTATTCTATAGGTCTCCAAATAGTTAGAGAGAGAGAGCGATAGAGGAGCAAATCTGCAGGGAAATCACAGAGATGTGCAAGTGGTGATATTAGGGGACTTTATCAAAATATTGATTGGGATAATGTTAGAGAAAAGGTGAAGTGGTGGTGGTGGGAAGAATTTCTGAAATGTGTTCAGGAGAACTTCGATCAGTATTTTCTCGGCCCAACTAGAAAGGAGGCATTGCTGGATCTGGTGCTGACAAATGAGGTGGGCCAAGTGGATCAAGTGTCTGTGGGGGAGCACTTGGGCAAGAGTGATCATTGTACAATAAGGTTTAGACTCATAATGCAGAAGAGCAAGGAACGATATAAGATAGAACGTCTAGATTGGAAGAGGGCTAATTTCAGTGTAATAAGAAGGGATCTAGCTAGGGTAAAATGGAACCAAAGACTGACAGGAAAAACTGTAATGGAACAATAAGTTACCTTTTAGGGAGAAATGATTCAGGTACAGACTCAGTACATTCCAACAAGGGTGAAAGGTAGGGAAACCAAAAACAGGGCTCCTTGGACGATGAGGGATATGGAGATTATGATGAAACAAAAAAAAGGAGGGTATATGATGCATGTCAGGTGACCTCTTCAAGTGAGAACCAGGCCAGAGGGGAGGTGAAGAGGAAAATAAGACTGGCAAAAAGAGAATATGAGTATAGAATGGCAGTTAGCACAAAAGGAAACACAAAAGCCTTCTACCGGCATGTAAACAGTAAGCAGGTAGTAAGAAATGAAGTGGGGCCTATTAAGGCTTAGAGTCACAGGGCAAGGCTAGAATACTTAATGAGTGCTTTGTATCGGTGTTTAGTAAGGAAGAAGAATCTGACAAAATATCGGTAGAAATGGGAACAGTAGAGGCAATAGATAGGGTAAAAAGTGAGAGGGAGGAAGTACTAAAATGGCTGGCTATGCTTAGGTTAGATAAGTCACCTGGTCTGGATGGCTTGCATCCCAGGTTGCTAAAGGAAGTGGGGTGGAGATAGCGGAAGGGCTTTCCATAATCTTGTAATCTTCCCTAGATGTGGGGGATATGCCAGAGGATTGACAGTGACAAATGTGACACCCTAATTCAAGAAAGGGTGTCAGGCAGTCTGAGTAACTACAAACCAGTCAGTTTAAATTCAGTGGTGGGTAAGGTTGTAGAAACAATAATCAGGGGAAAAAAATCAACAGGTACTTGGAGAGGTTTGAATTAATTAAGGATAGCCAGCATGGATTTGTAAAAGGCAGATTATGCTTGACTAATTGAATTTTTTGATGAAGTAACAGAGAAGGTTGATGAAGGGAATGTTGTCGATATGGAACTTAAGAAAGCGTTTGATAAAGTATCACATAAAAGGCTGGTTAACAAAATTGAGGCTCATGAAATAGGAGGGTCAGTGTCTAATTGGATAAAAAATTGGCTTAAGGACAGAAAACAGTGAGTCATTGTAAATGGTTGCTTTTTCAGACTGGAGGATGGTAGACAGTGGTGTTCCCCAAGGTTCAGTGCTAGGACCACTGTTTTTTTTCTGCTATATATAAATGACTTGGATCTTGGAATAGGGAGTAGAATTTCAAAATTTGCCAATGATGCCAAACCTGCAGGAGTGGCAAACAGTGAGGATGATACAAATTGCTTTGAACAGGACATATATAGGCTAGCAGAATGGACAGACAAGTGGCAGACAGAATTTAATACAGACAAGTGTAAGGCGATGCAGTTTGGCAGAAGGGATAGGGTGAGGCAATATAGATTTAATGGCACAGTTCTAAAGAATGTGTAGGAACAGAGGGACCTGGGGGTTCACGTGCATAGATCTTTGAAGGTGGCAGGACATATTGAGAAAGTGGTTAGCAAAGCATATGGGATCTTGGGCTTCATACATAGAGGTATCGAATACAAAAGCAGGGAAGTTATGCTGAATCTTTATAAAGCTCTAGTTAGGCCACAACTAGAGTACTGCGTCCAGTTCTGGTCACCGCACTTTAGGAAGGATGTGAGGATCCTCGGAAGGGTGCAGAGGAGATTTACCATAATGGTTCCACAGATGGGAGATTTTAGTTACACGGTTAGCTTGGAAAAGCTGGGGTTGTTCTTCTTGGAGCAAAGGAGATTGAGGGGAGATTTGATAGAGGTGTACAAGATTATGACAGGCTTAGATAAGTTCAACAAGGACAAACTGTTTCCATTAACTGATGGTGGAAGGACTAGGGGACACAGATTGAAGATTCTGAGCAAGAGATGCAGGGGAATGTGAGGAAGAACTTTTTTTTTTACGCAGCGAGTGGTAATGACCTGGAACTTGCTGCCCACAAGGGTGGTGGAAGTGGAAACAATCAATGATTTCAAAAGGAAATTGGATGGATACTTGAACTCTGGGGATCGAGTGGGGGACTGGATTGCTCCGCAGAGAGCTGGCATGGGCTCAATGGGCCGAATGGCTTGGTTCTGTGCTGTTAATGACTCTATAACTCCTAATAATTAGTCTTGCACTGATGTTGCTCTTAAAAAAGAAAAATGTATTTGTAAAACAGCACCAGCTATAAGACCGAGTTTTCAGAACGTGCTGAGTCTTTGAGATGTCGGGAAATGTATCATCACAAAGCAGCACCCTGACTGATGGAAAAAAATTAGATGTGAGAAAATGGGACAAAATGTAAAAAATGGGGTGCTGCACATTTAACTCGAAGTATAAAATATATATTTTTATATATGCTTCTTTGTTTCATTTATATAAAGAGGGGAAATGAAATGTTTGAATTGCAGAGAATTAATGAAGCAGATGTAGCATTATATCTATGAATGAAAAATATCATAATGCAGTATTGAATACAATGGTGAAACCATACATGCCAACAGATATGAATCAACTGCAGTAACAGGAGAACATAATTTCCACTCTCAGTACTTAAGTGATTTCCTCAAATCTCGGGATAGGCAAATGCATAATTTGGTTGGTCGACAACAAAAACTTTAGCATTAACTCCAAATTTTGCTCAATCGTATTTTTGGGCTCTGTGCACGATTTGTTTTTTTTTAATGCAGAACATCTGAGCCACCTGCTTCTATTTTTCCAATGATGACTCAACTATGAGTAAACAATTATGCAAAAGCAGCCAAAAACTGGTTCTGCAGTCAGCTGATAATGTTTTTGGATAATCAAGCAAAGTACATCAAAACAAAAGCAGTTAGGATGCAAACATCTTTGAAACACTGGAGATGAAACTCCTACCATTGCAAATTTCAGTGAAAGAGTAAATTCAAGTGAAAATCAGTACTTCACTTTACATTTGTATTACTTTTAGGGTAAGATGAACTAAAGACTGGCATTTTACAACTTGGCAATTAAATAAAGAACCTATCTAACTGGGAGTATGCTCTCCTGTGTACACTATATGCAACAAAAGTATAAGCCCGTTTATGGACAACAGCTTGCGATTTTGTTACACATAATGCACAGAGGAAATATTTCCCATCTGCCAAATCACTGAATGGATTTTCTCATGGCTATTTTTCCAGTTGCCTGAAATTATGTCCCAGATTTTGTTGTGGTTTATGACGGCAAAATTGTCAGCGTTCACCGTTATTACGCCACTGAAACCGACAACAACTTCTGGGGTCCTCACTTGGGCAGAATAACGCAGAAATCCAGAAGTTGCTGTCAGTGATTCTATGCTCCTCCAGAGGGTGCGCTGTTGAGGCCCCCGTTAAACTGAAATCATGGAAATCAACTTAATTAAAGCGAACTTAGGCTGTTAGACTCACTGTACAAATCCTTGAACAAGTTTCACCCTATTGAATGAGGTGTATCTGGGTTTTTAACGGTGCACTAACTTCATAATTACCGCTTAACGCCATCAGTGGCCCTGAAAAACGAATTTTAAATTTGTGGAATGTCAAACTTCTCAATATGATAAAACATTCCACATTTTTAACAACCTTTTTTTAAAAAAAGGTCTGTTTATCTTTATTTTAGCTTCTATGTTAATTCAATCATTTCTTTCTCTATCGGAAATTTTAAATTAAAAGTGGAGTACTAAGTGCTTTTAACTTCCAAGTTTGCTGTGCGTGAATACTTCAATGTGATTGGCTTGCTGACATCACTGCTGCTGCACTCTCCCTGACTTAGCACCAGATTTAAACTGCTGTCAGCAAAAAGGAGAACCACACCACAGAGATCACTAGATCTTTGTGGGCAGCGTCCTTCACAGTCAGCAACGAGTACCTTTGCTTTGTCACTGACTGAAAATCTGGGCCAGTTTACATGTACTGCACTGAACTGGTGATGCCTTTATTTTCACTTCAAAGCAATTACATAGAATAATGCTTATGCTTTTAATGCTGAACAAGTAAAAATACTATACTATACATATCTCAATCTAATAGCAGCTCCAAAATTGTACCCGAAGTTCACAACTGGTATGTAGTGTTGGCTATTCTTCTTCAAAAAAGATGTGGAGACATTAGAGGCAACTCAGAGGAAAGTGACCAGGACAATTCCAGACCTTAGCGGATTAAGTTATGAAAAAAAGGCTTGTGACTAAACTTATTTTCCCTGGAAAAAAAGATTAAGGGGAAACATTACATAGGTCATCAAAATAATGAAAGCCATCCTAGTTAAGCTTGAGAACACATGCACACATACATAATAGTATAGCGAAGAAAGATTCATGGATAAATCCAGTACAATTTCTAATAATTAAAATCCTTTTGTTCAATGACACATTAAACATAGCTGAGCTATTCTAGTTGAATGAGGGTTTTTTCTTTGAGACTAATTTGAGAGAGGAACGCGTGGCAGAAGTAGTTATTGGAATAACTTCTTAAAGCTCAGTCCAAATGCAATCACATTAGGCAACAGGAAAAGCTTGTGATGCAAGAAACATTGCATGTGTCGCAGAACAAATGTGTGCAATGCAGCTTTCACATTTGCATTTCTTTTTTAAAACTGTTGTCAGTATACAGCAAATGCCCAAAACAAAATCTTTGCACCATTTACTATGCCATTCTGTACTTCTCCATAGATCAGGGCATAATCCCCTCAAACATTCTTTGTTATTTTGACAATGCCCCTTTAACATTACAAAACTGTGGAGCAATATGTGTGGGGTTTGCAGCAGCTGACTACCTCTTCGCTAGACTTTAAACAATGAACTCTCCATGATCACAAACTGGGTCAGAATGGCTAACACAGAAATTCCCAGAGTCGCTGTTGCTAAAATAAAGCAGCAAATGGAACTCCTGTAGCAAACGTACAGCAATGCCATCTGTTAAATTGCTATGTGAAGGCAGCAGCTGTGAGCGATACAGATGCAGTTTCTGGAGATGGTGGTTTGTGATATTTGGACAGCAATAGGGCCGGCTGCCTTTGGCCACCAGTATGTTCAGAGGTGGCCAAATGCTTTAATCTTTTATTACCATGTCCCGCATCTAAAATTACCTCTCAAGTTTAGAAGTCAATGAAATTAGAAGTGCTTCTGATTATTAGCCCTAGGGGTCAAAACATGAAATTCAGAGACAGGGAAAACAAGTCTAGACTTCTTTACAAAAAAACTGGACTGCCCAGTAGAACTCCAGACATCAATAAGACTCATATAATAGGCTTGTAAACACATTTACATTTGGTTGACTTTATAAAGCTATAATTACTTCATATTCATTTATAGTGCTACATTTAGGTTCTTTTCAAAGAAAATATAAAATGTAGACCTCTTTTTAAAAATACTGCTTAGATTGCAATGTTCATGCTGTACAAACATTAAATCATAATTACAATAATGAAAAAACTAAATTTGCTAGAGATTTTTTGATGAATCTACAGTTGTGCAAGAATCTGATATATACTAACCTGTAGTTAGTTTAAAAATACCAACATCAATGTTCTCTATGCCTACTATTAATTTACTTTTCTAATTACAATTACACTTTTGCCCATTAATTGCTACATTTTCTGCTAATCAGTATATAGCACATTGTACTTCTGTAATGTATCATAAACTGGCAAGATATGAGGTCTTGCCTGCAGTTCCTTTTTATTATTCGTCCTTGGGACTTGAGCGATGCTGGCAAAGACAGCATTTATTTCCCATCCCTAATTTCGTTGAGAAGGTGTTGGGTGAGTCACCTTCTTGAACCACTGCAGTCCATATGGTGTAGGTACACCCACAGTACTTCTGTAGCAGTTTGATATAACTGAGTGACTTGCTACGACATTTCAGAGGGCAGTTGAGAGTCAACCACATTGCTGTGGGTCTGGAGTCACATATAGACCAGAACATGCAAGGATAGCAGATTTCTTCCCCTGAAGGACATTGCTGCATGGTAGTGGTGAATAAGACTTTTAAATAAGCATTTTATTATAGATGTTATAAATTAATTGAACTTAAATTCCCACAGCTGTGGTAGGATTTGAACTCATGCCTCCAAAGCATTAGTCTAGACATTCGGATTACTAGTCCAGTAACATTACCACTATGTTACCATGCCTATAGTCAGGCCATTGAGGAAGAGGCCATGTACCTCCCTTGGATGAGAGTGGCCACCTTTGACTGCTCATGTGCAATTCCCAATGGCACAAGAGACCTGGGAGAAGTTGGTCTTTTTGATTCCATGGTTGAGGAATTGGGAAAGAAGAGACCGCTGAAATGCAAACAGTAAAATAAAGAATGTATAGTCAGAGTGAGAGCACACTCTCCTGATGACTCAGCAAATTAATCCAGTCAGTAGCTGAACCAGGCATACCATGAAGGTCCCAGAATCTATCCCTGGTCTATTTTGATCCAAGCCAGAGTGATAGCTTGTGTATAGGAGCACAAGAAAGTGCCCTAGTCAGAGTGGAGAAAAATCAGCAACCATCTGTTGGAAATTCACTGTGAGCATAAATCGGGCAAGGAAGTGGTTGAACACAGTGGTAATGTCCGCCACATTCAATAGAATGCCAATACTCTGTCTCAAGACTCAGACATATAGAGGAAACATCATTCTGATGAGGGGCCCACATAGGCATATCATGTCAATCGATATCGATAGGCCTGCTGTGTACTTCCAGCATTTTCTGTCCCATTTTATATTTCCTATACACACATAAATTCAACATAGTAAATGGGACAGGCTCTGCTGCTTTCACTATCTTCATCCCCTGGAATATCTGCACCTCTAGCTTCCACAGACTTTGCTGCTTCCAGTTATTTGACAAGACGAATTTTCCTCTGCTGCATCTCGACTTCAAGCCACGCCTTTTGGTCTTTTCTAGATCACATTTCATCAAATTGTTTTGCTCCTTGGACCCATTTTTCAACCAACTTTCAGTTCCCTGCACTCCATCAGCATCGCGCTCCCAGTCCATGCCACGAAGTACTTGTCATGAGAGATCTACCAGGATTTAAAGAACTGAATTCAAATTGTTATTAATCAGAACATTTTATGATTGTGCTACAATGGTAAATATGCACAAATGATATTCACAACAAAATATCAATTGATTAATTTTAGCTGCTTTAGCATTCCTGTAGCAACAAATACAACTGAATACAAAGAATAAAGAACAAAGAAAATTACAGCACAGGAACAGGCCCTTCGGCCCTCCAAGCCTGCGCCGATCCAGATCCTCTATCTAAACATGTCGCCTATTTTCTAAGGGTCTGTATCTCTTTTCTTCCTGCCCATTCATGTGTCTGTCTAGATACATCTTAAAAGACGCCATCGTGCCCGCATCTACCACCTCCGCTGGCAACGCGTTCCAGGCACCCACCACCCTCTGCGTAAAGAACTTTCCACGCATATCCCCCCTAAACTTTTCCCCTTTCACTTTGAACTCGTGTCCTCTAGTAATTGAATCCCCCACTCTGGGAAAAATGATGCCCAGCAACATTAATACTTACAAATTTCAAGATGTAAGCTCAGTGCCATTTCAAATGAAAATGCAAATGACACAGTTCTGGGTTACTCAGTAACTCACACCTGTCCCCTGCAGTGTTTGCACTGCACGTCATTTTGCTTAGCAACTTAATACCTCCCCATTACAAAATAATCTAACCTTACAGATGACCATGCAGTATCCTGCAATTAAAAAAAATTGATTTCATGCACGTAAGCCTCTAAATGATTTGTACCAGAAAAGCATACACACCATGAGTTGAAAACTGTGGAATGCCAGCACAAATATTTCATTAATTCATGAATGAATCACCTCACAGTTCAAAAGTCTGCAGTAACGATGAGGTCAACGAAGCCAGCACTGCCTGCTGGCTGTAACAGTGAATGTTTGAAGGAATGACAAGCTCACAGTGTACATACCTAATGCATTATTCAGCGTGTTATATTTGAGAGAAATGTGAGCGTACCCTACAACCATAGCCCAGCCACCAGACACGGTGATTACAAAGCATTTCCTTTCTAATTTTAAATGACCGTGGTAGTCTCTCTGTCCAGTTGCTAAATGCGAAAGCATAAAGTAATTGTATTCCTAAAGCTGAGTAGTAATTAAAGTAATTAAAAATATATCATTGTAATAGTAAATTAAGCTTATACGCAACAGGATTTTAAACTAAAATTTACCAACTATCACTAAACACTAATTATTTTTACTGTGCACACAAATCTAATCCACAGGATGATGACATCTATACTTAGCAGACTTTTATAAGCATCAAACAAATGTTACCCGGAATACCCCTTAAAGGTTTTATTAATAGATGACCTGATAGACACAGGCATCACCAATTCAGTACTATTCTAAGAAATGAAGTCATCTTCACTGTATTATAACATAAAACGCACACGTCTAAACTAAGAACCAGGATCAGATTCATGTTGGATGTACTAAGAAAAAGGCAATGACAAGCTAGAGCCACAAATACCGTACATATAATGACAACATAATTGAGCTACTAAAGGAAAATACTTTAACTGATGATGTTAGATCATTTTCTAAATAGAATAATGGGTTACAACTATCATGTTCCAGAGAAAGAATTGGAGAAAGAGTTGCTTTAAATGTCCTCTATTAGTGCAATTTTTTTTGAAAAGGGGGTCAGGGATGATAAATACTCAGGATGCTAATGAGCTAGCTTTGATGTTACTTCATCATAGACTGTAAATACTAAACAGTTTGTTATTTAGCCTCAGTCATCGATCAACTCTGCAGACCCATTATGTTGGAGAGCTGCCAGTCCCAGGCAAGGGATGTGGTAGACATTCATTTTTTGGACGTGTTCATCAAATGATACATTACAGTAAGACACAGGTAGGGTGATTTTTGAAACAGGAAGGGTGCAAAGGTTTGTTAAAGAGGAAGCTGCAAGGGCTTTTACAGAGCCCAAGAGGTTAGAAATCCTAGAGGACAGTTAGATGTCATTGTTTTTAAGTAAGCTCAGACAGCCCACTCATGTGGGGAAGTGTTTTTTTTTATTCATGGAACGTGGGTGTTGCTGGCAAGGCCAACCTTTATCACCATCCCAAATTGCCCATGAAAAGATGGTGGTGAGCTGCCGTCTTGAACTGCTGCAGTCCATGTGCTGCAGGTACTCCTACAGCGCTGTTAGGTAAGGAGTTCCAGGACTTTGGACCGGAGACGATGAAGGAACGACGGTATATTTCCAAGTCAGGATGGTGTGTGAGTTGGAGGGGATCTTGCAGCTGGTTGTGTTCTCATGTGTCTGCTGCCTTTGTCCTTCAAGGTGGCAGAGGTTGTGGGTTTGGGAGGTGCTGCTGAAGAAGCCTTGGCACATTGCTGCAGTGCATCTTTTAGATGGTACACACTGCAACTACAGTGTAGCAATGGTTGAGGGAGTGAATGTTTAAGGTGGTGGATCAGGTGCTAATCAAGTGAGCTGCACTGTCTGAGATGGTGTTGAGCTGTTTGAATATTGTTGGAGCTGCACTCATCTAGGAAAGTGAAGAGTATCCCATCACACTTATGTCTTGTAGATGGTGGAAAGGCTTTGGGGAGACAGGCGTAAGTCACTCACCGTTGAATACCCAGCTTCTAACCTGATAATGGAGCCACAGTATTTACGTGGCTGATCCAATTATGTTTCTGGTTAATAGTAACCCCCAGGATGTTGACAGTGGGGGCTTCGGTGATGGTAATGCCATTGAATGTCAAAGGGAGGTGGTTACATTCTTTCTTGTTGGAGATTGTCAATGCCTTCCACTTGTTTGGCACGAATGTTCCTTGCCACATCAGCCCAAGCCTGAATGTTGTCTAAGTCTTGCTGCATGCGGGCACAGTCATTAACTGAGAGCTGTGAAGGGAACTGAACACTGTGCAACTATCAGCGAACATCCTCACTTCTGACCTTATGATAGAGGGAAGATCATTGATGAAGCAGCTGAAGATGGCCGGGCCGAGGACACTGCCCTGAGGAGCTCCCGTAGTGATGTCCTGGGGCAACCATTTTCCTTTGTGCTAAGTATGAGTGTTCCCCACTATTCGCATTTATTTCAATTGTACTAGGGCTCCTTGATGCCATACTCGGCCAAATGCTGCCTTAATGTCAAGGGCAGTCACTCTCACCTCTGAAATTCAGCTCTTTTGTCCTTGTCCATGTTTGGACCGAGGCTGTAATGAGTCTGGAGCCAAGTTGACCTATTGGAACCCAAACCGAGTTGCAGTGAGCAGATTACTGCTGAGTAAGTGACATTTGACAGCACTGTAGACAATACCTTCCATCACCGGTGAGACTAAACTGAGGGGCAGTAACTGGCTGATTGGATCTGTTCTGCTTTTTGTGGACAGGACATAACTGGGCTATTTTCCAACTTCTCGGGTAGATATCAGTGTTGTAGCTATACTGTAACAGCTTGAATTGAGGCACGGCTAATTCTGGAACACAAGTCATCAGCAGGAAAGCTGGAATGTTGTTGGTGCCTTTGCTGTATCCAGTGCATTCAACCATTTCTTGATATCACGTGAGGTGAATCAAATTGACTGAAGACTGGCTTCTACGATGATGGGAACCTCTGGAGGAGGCCAAGGTGGAACATCCACCTGGCAGTTCCAGCTGAAGATGGTTGCAAATGCATCAGCCATGTCTTTTGCACTCCACCATTACGCCCATGCAGCTTCCTCCTTTTATTTATTATTCATTCATGGGATGTAGGCGACGCTTGCTAGGCCAGCATTTATTGCCCATCTCTAATTGCCCTTGAGAAGGTGGTGGTGAGCCGCCTTCTTGAACCACTGCAGTCCATGTGGGGTAGGTACACCCACAGTGCTGTTAGGAAGAGAGTTCCAGGATTTTGACCCAGCGACAGTGAAGGAATATAGTTCCAAGTCAGAATGGTGTGTGGCTTGGAGGGGAACTTGCAGGTGGTGGTGTTCCCATGCATCTCCTGCCCTGGTCCTTCTAAGTGGTAGAGGTCATGGTTTTGGAAGGTGCTGTCTAAGGTTACTTGGTGCATTGTTGCAGTACATCTTGTAGATGGTACACACTGCTGCAACTGTGTGTAGGTGGTGGAGGGAGTGAATGTTTGTGGGTGGGGTGCCAATCAAGCGGACTGCTTTGTCCTGGATGGTGTCAAGCTTCGAGTGTTGTTGGAGCTGCACCCATCCCGGCAAATGGAGAGTATTCCATCACACTCCTGACTTGTGCCTTGTAGATGGTGGACAGACTTTGGGGAGTCAGGTGGTGAGTTACTTGCCACAGGATTCCTAGCCTCTGACCTGCTCTTGTAGCCACTGGCTACTCCAGTTCAGTTTCTGGTCAATGTTAACCCTCAGAATGTTGATAGTGAGGGATTCAGCAATCATAATACCATTGAATGTCAAGGAGAGATGATTAGATTTGCTCTTGTTGGAGATCATAAGAACTAGGAGCAGGAGTAGGCCGTCTGGCCCCTCGAGGCTGCTCCGCCATTCAATAAGATCATGGCTGATCTTTTCGTGGACTCAGATCCACTTACCCGCACTCCCACAGTATCCCTTAATTCCTTTATTGTTCAAAAAGATATCTACCTTAGCTTTAAAGACATTTACTGGAGAAGCGTCAACTACTTCACTGGGCAAGGAATTCCATAGATTAAAAACCCTCTGGGTGAAGAAGTTCCTTCTTAATTCAGTCCTAAATCTGCTCCCTCTAATCTTCAGGCTATGCCCTCTTGTCCTAGCTTCACCTGCCAGTGGAAACATCCTCTCTACTTGTATCTTATCTATTCCCTTCATGATTTTATATGTTTCTATAAGATCCCCCCTCATTCTTCTGAACTCCAATGAATATAATCCCAATCTACTCAGTCTCTCCTCATAAGCCAACCCCCTCAACTCCGGAATCAACCTAGTGAACCTCCTCTGCACCCTCTCCAGTGCCAGTATATCCTTTCTCAAGTGAGGAGACCAAAACTGCACACAGTACTCCAGGTGCGGCCTCACCAGTACCTTATACAGCTGCAACATAACCTCTCTGCTTTTAAACTCAATCCCTTTAGCAGTGAAGGACAAAATTCCATTTGCCTTCCTAATTACTTGCTGTACCTGCAGACCAACCTTCTGCGATTCATGCACAAGGACACCTAGGTCCCTCTGCATAGCAGCATGCTGCAACTTTTTACCATTCAAGTAATAATCCTTTTTCCTGTTACTCCTACCGAAATGAATGACTTCACATTTACTAACATTGTATTCCATCTGCCAGACCTTTGCCCACTCACTCAATGTATCTATGTTCCTCTGAAAAGTTTCAGTCATCTGCACACTTTGCTCTGCCACTCATCTTAGTGTCATCTGCAAACTTTGACACCCTACACGTGGTCCCCAACTCCAAATCATCTATATAAATTGTAAATAATTGTGGTCCCAACACCAATCCCTGAGGCACACCACTAGTGACTGATTGCCAACCAGAATAGCACTCATTTATCCCCACTCTCTGCTTCCTGTTCGTCAACCAATCCTCTATCCATGCTAATACTTTACCCCTGACGCCATGCATCCTTATCTTATGCAGCAGCCTCTTGTGCGGCACCTTGTCGAAGGCCTTTTGGAAATCTAGGTACACCACATCCACTGGGTCCCCATTGTCCACCTTGCTCGTAATGTCATCATAGAATTCCAAAAGATTTGTCAAGCATGACCTGCCCTTCATGAACCCATGCTGCGTCTGCCCAATGGGACAATTT
This sequence comes from Heterodontus francisci, assembly GCF_036365525.1. NCBI lineage: Eukaryota > Metazoa > Chordata > Chondrichthyes > Heterodontiformes > Heterodontidae > Heterodontus > Heterodontus francisci. The sequence continues at coordinate 66,926,688 of NC_090389.1, forward strand.
CTATCGAGATGCCCTGCTATTTCTTCCTTGATGATAGACTCAAGCATCTTCCCCACTACAGAGGTTAAGCTAATCGGTCTATAATTCCCCATCTTTTGTCTACCTCCCTTTTTAAACAGTGGCGTCACATCTGCTGTTTTCCAATCTGCTGGGACTACCCCAGAGTCCAGCGAATTTTGGAAAATTACCGTCAGTGCACCTGCTATTTCTCCCGCCATCTCTTTTAGAACCCTGGGATGCATTCCATCAGGACCAGGAAACTTATCAATCCTTAGCTCCATTAGCTTGCCCAACACTACCTCTTCCGTAATAATGATTGTTCCCAGGTCCTCACCTACGTTCGTCTCTTTGTCAATTACTGGCATGTTATTAATGTCCTCCACTGAGAAGACCGATACAAAATACCTGTTCAATGCCTCGGCCATTTCATCATATCCCATAACTAATTTCCCCTTCTCATCATCTAAAGGACCAACGTTTACTTTAGCCACTCTTTTTCGTTTTATATATTTATAGAAACTTTTGCTATCTGTCTTTATATTCTGTGCTAGCTTTTTCTCATGTTCCATCTTACTTTTCTTTATGGCTCTTTTTGTAGCTTTCTGCTGACCTTTAAAGTTTTCCCAATCTTCTAGTTTCATGCTGCTTTTGGCCACTTTGTATGCCTTCTTTTTCAATTTGATAGCCTCCCTTATTTCCTTAGACACCCATGGCAGATTACCCCTTTTCTTCCAGTCCTTCCTTTTCACTGGAATATACTTTTGCTGAGCACTTTGAAAAATTGCTTTGAAAGTCCTCCACTGCTCGTCAACTGTCCCACCATAAAATCTTTGTTTCCAGTCCACTTTAGCCAAGTCCTCCCTCATTCTATTGTAGTCCCCCTTGTTCAAGCACAGGACCCTGGTATTGGATTTTATCTTCACACTCTCCATCTGTATTCTAAATTCAACCAGACTGTGATCACTCCTTCCAAGATGATCCCTAACCATGAGGTCATTAATTATTCCTGTCTCATTACACAGTACTGGATCTAGGATAGCTTGCTCCCTCGTCGGTTCCATTACATACTGTTCAAGAAAACTATCACGGATACACTCAACAAATTCCTCCTCAAGGCTACCCTGACTGAGCTGGTTCGACCAATCTACATGTAGATTAAAATGCCCCATGATAATTGCCGTACCATTTTTACAGGCATTAGTTATTTCTTTGTTTATTGCCCGCCCCAATGTGATGTTATTATTTGATGGCCTATAGACTTCGCCTATCAATGACTTTTTCTTCTTAGAGTTTCTAATTTCCACCCAAATGGATTCAACCTCATTCTCCATAGAACCTATATCATCTCTCAGCAGCGCCCTGATGTCATCCTTGAGTATCAGAGCTACACCACCTCCCTTACCTTCCTGTCTGTCCTTCCGAATAGTCTGGTACCCCTGGATATGTAACTCCCAGTCGTGACCAACCTGTAACCATGTCTCCGTAATGGCTACCAAATCATATTTATTCGCGATGATTTGTGCCGTTAACTCATCAACCTTGTTACGAATGCTACGAGCATTCAGGTAAAGTGCCTTTATGCTAGCATTCTTACCCTCATGATTCCCAACATCTCTAATAATAACTCCCGAGTTATCCTTCCTTTCTGCTTCTTTCATCGTCAGATGATCATTGCCTGGCACTTGTGTGGCACGAATATTACTTGCCACTTATCAGCCCAAGCCTGGATATTGTCCAGGTCTTGCTCCATTTCTGCACAGACTGCTTCAGTATCCGAGGAGTCGTGAATGGTGCTGAACATTGTGCAATCATCAGTGAACATTCCCACTTCTGACCTTATGATTGAAGGAAGGTCATTGATGAAGCAGCTGAAGATGTTTGGGCCTGGGACACTACCCCGAGGAACTCCTGCAGTGATGTCATGGAGCTCAGATGATTGACCTCCAACAACCACAACCATCTTCCTTTGCACTAGATATGACTCCAACCAGCGGAGAGTTTTCCCCTGATTCCCATTGACTCCAGTTTTACTAGGGCTCCTTGATGCTATACTCAGTCAAATGCTGCCTTGATGTCAAGGGCAGTCACTCTCACCTCACCTCTGGAGTTCAGCTTTTTTGTCCATGTTTGAAGCAAGGCTGTAATGAGGTCAGGAGCTGAGTGGCCCTGGCGGAACCCAAACTGAGCGTCAGTGAGCAGGTTATCGCTAAGCAAGTGTCACTTGATAGCACTGCCGACGACACCTTCCATCACTTTACTGATGGGACGGTAATTGGCCGGGTTGGATTTGTCCTGCGTTTTGTGTGCAGGACCTACCTGGGCAATTGTTCACATTTCTGGGTAGATGCCAGTGTTGTAGCTGTATTGGAACAGCTTGGCTAGGGGTGCAGCAAGTTCTGGAGCACAGGTCTTCAGTACTATTGCCAGAATATTGTCAGGGCCCACAGCCTCTGCAGTATCCAGTGCCTTCAGTCATTTCTTAATATCACGTGGAGTGAATTGAATTGCCTGAAGACTGGCATCTGTGATTCTGGGGACCTCGGAACTTCTGGCTGAAGATGGATGCAAATGCTTCAGCCTTATCTTTCGCACTGATGTGCTGGGCTCCCCCATCATTGAGGATGGGGATATTTGTGGAGCCACCGCCTCCAGTTAGTTCTTTAATTGTCCACCACCATTCATGACTGGATGTTGCAGGACTGCAGAGCTTAGATCTGATCCGTTTACTATGGGATCGCTTAGCTCTGTCTATCGCATGTTGTTTGGCATGCAAGTAGTCCTGGCTTGTAGCCTCACCAGGTTGACACCTCATTTTGAGGTATGCCTGGCGCTGCTCCTGGCATGCCCTCCTGCACTCTTCATTGAACTAGCGTTGAGCCCCAGGCTTGATGATAATGATAAAGTGGGGGATATATCGGGCCATGAGGTTACAGATTGTGGTTGAGTACAATTTTACTGCTGCTGATGGTCCACAGCGCCTCATGGATGCCCAGTTTTACATTGCTAGATCTGTTTGAAATCTATCCCATTTAGCAATGAGGTAGTGCCACACAACACGATGGAGGGTATCCTCAATATGAAGACTGGACTTTGCCTCCACAAGGACTGTGTGGTGGTCACTCCTACCAATACTATCATGGACAGATGCATTTGCGGCAGGAAGATTGGTGAGGATGAAGTCAAGTATGTTTTTCCCTCTTTTTGGCTCCCTCACCACCTGCTGCAGACCCAGTCTAGCAGCTATGTCCTTTAGGACTCGGCCAGCTTGGTCAATAGTGGTGCTACCGAGACACTCTTGGTGATGAACATTAAAGTCCCCATCCAGAGTACATTCTGTGTCCTTGCCACCCTCAGTGCTTTCTCCAAGTGCTATTCAACATGGAGGAGTACTGACTCATCAGCTGAGGGGGTGGGCGGTTGGTGGTAATCAGCAGGAGGTTTCCTTGCCCATGTTTGACCTGTTGCCATGAGACTTCAAGCGGGTCTGGAGTTGATGTTGAAGACTCCCAGGGCAACTCCCTCCCGACTGTATACCACTATGCTGTCACCTGTGCTGGGTCTGTCCTGCCGGTGGGACAGGACATACCCAGGGAGGGTGATGGTGGTATTAGGGGCATTGTCTGCAAGGTATGATTCAGTGAGTATGACTATATCAGGCTGTTGCCTGACTAGTCTGTGGGACAGCTCTCCCAACTTTGGCATAAGCTACCAGATGTCAGTACGGAGGGCTTTGCAGGGTCGATAGGGCTGAGATTTCTGTTGTTGTTTCCAGTGCCTAGGTTGATGCTGGGTGGTTCATCCGGTTTCATTCCTTATCGATTCTGTAGCATTTTGCTACAACTGAGTGGCTTGCCAGGCCATTTCAGAAGGCATTTAAGAGTCAACAGCTGTGGGTCTAGAGTCACACGTAGGCCAGGCCAGGTATGGACAGCAGATTTCCTTCCCTCAAGGAAATATAGACAATGGTTTCATGGCCATCACTGGACTAGCTTAATTCCAGATTTATTAATTGAACTCAAATTCCACCTTCTGCCGTGGCGGGATTCGAACCAGAGTATTGCTCTGGTCTCTGGGTTACTAGTCCAGTGATAGTACCACTACACCACTGCCTCCCCATCACACTTCTTCTCCACAAGGGCTGTGTGATAGTCACTCCTACCAATACTGTCATGGACAGATGCAACAGGTAGATGGGTGAGGACGACGTCAAGTAGGCTTTTTCTTCGGGTTGATTCTCTCATGACCTGCCACAGGTCCGGCAGATACGTCAACAACACCAATGCCACTAGCCATGTAGTGCCATCAATGTAATAAAACATTCCAAGGCACTTCACAGGAGAATTCTCAAAAAATATGACACCAGTCCACAAAAGGGGAAATTAGCTCAGATGACCAAAAAGCTTGATCGAAGAGGTAGGTTTTAAGGAGGTCTTAAAGGAGAAAAGCGAGGCAGAGACGTCTAGGGAGGTCATTCCAGGGCTTAGGCAACTGAAGGTGAGGCCAGCATTGGTAGAGCGATTAAAACCAGGGATGCTCAAGAGGCCAGAATTGGATGAGCACAGATATCTCAGAAAGCTGTGGGGCTGGAGTATATTACAGAAATAGGGAGAGGTGAGGCCAAGGAGGGCTTTGAAAACAAGGATAAGAATTTTAAAAACAAGATGTTGCTTGACTGGGAGCCAATGTAGGGCAGCGAGCACAGGGGTGATAGTTGAATGGGACTTGGCGTAAGTTAAGACATGGGCAGCAGAGTTTTGGATGACCTCAAGTTTATGGAGGGTAGAATGTGGGAGGCCAGCCAGGAGTGCATTGGAATAGTCAAGTCCAGAGGTAATAATGGCACGAATGAAAGCATCACAGCAGATGAGCCGAGACGGGGCAAAAACGGGCAATGTTACAGAGGTGGAAATAGGCGATCTTAGTGATGGCACGAATATGTGGCTGGAAACTCATCTCGGGGTTAAATATGACATCAGGGTTGCGAAAAAACTGGTTTAGTCTTAGATAGTTACAACTTGTACAGGGTGTTGGTGAGGCCACACCTGGAGTACTGCGACAGTTTTGGTCCCTGTATTTAAAGAAGGAAATACTAACATTGGAGGCAGTTCAGAAAAGGTTCACTGGGCTGATTCCTGGGATGAAGGGGTTGTCTTATCAAGAACAGCTAAACAGTTTAGGCCTTTATTCATTGGAGCTTAGAAGAATAAAAGGTGATCTTATAGAAACATATAAGATTTTAAGGGGGCTTGACAGGATAGATATTGAGAAGATGTTTCCACTAGTGGGGGAATCTCGAACTAGGGGCCATAGTTACAGAATAAGGGGGCACACATTTAAAACTGAGATGCGAAGGAATTTCTTCTCGCAGAGGGTGGTGAATCTCTGGAATTCTCTGCCTCAGAGAGTTGTGGAGGCTAGGTCACTAAATGTATTTAAGGAGGAGGCAGATAGATTTTTGAAATCTCGGGGAGTCGAGGGTTAGGCGGAGCAGGCCCAAAAGAGGAGTTGAGGCCTGGGACAGATCAGCCATGATCTTACTGAATGGTGGGACAGGCTTGAGGGGATGAATAGCCTACTCCTGCTCCTATTTCTTATGTTCTTAGTTCTCAGGGAGAGGGATGGAATCGGTAGCTTGGGACTGGAGTTTGGAGCGGGGACTGAATGCATTGGCTTCAGTCTTCCCAATATTTCACTGGAAGATATTTCTGCTCACCCAGTACTGGATGTCAGACAAGCAGTCTGATAATTTAGCAACATTGGAGAAATGGAGAGAAGTGGTGGTGAGGTAGAGCTGGGTGTCTTTAGCATAGATGCGAAAACTAACAATGCCTTCGGATGATGCCGCTGAGGACAGCATGTAAATGAGAAATAGGAGGGGGCCAAATATAGATCCTCGGGGGACACCAGAGGTAATGGAGCAGGAAGAGAAGCCATTGCAAGTGATTCTTTGGCTACGATTAGACGGATAAGAATGGAGTCAGGTGAGAGCAGTCCCGCCCAACTGGACGACAGTGGAAAGGCATTGGAGGAGGATGGTGTGGTCAACCATGTCAAAAACTGCAGACAGATCGAGAACAACGAACAGTACAGCACAGGAACAGGCCATTCGGCCCTCCAAGCCGGCCTAAACTAAAACCTTCTGCACTTCAGGGGACCGTATCCCTTTATTCCCATCCTATTCATGTATTTGTAAACGTCGCTATCGTACCTGCTTTCACCACCTCGCCTGGCAGCAAGTTCCAGGCACTCACCACCCTCTGTGTAAAGAACTTGCCTCGCACATCCCCTCTAAACTTTGTCCCTCTCACCTTAAACCTATGCCCCCTAGTAACTGACTCTTCCACCCTGGGAAAAAGCTTCTGACTATCCATTCTGTCCATGCCGCTCATAACTTTATAAACCTCTATCATGTCGCCCCTCCACCTCCGTCGTTCCAGTGAAAACAATCCGAGTTTATCCAACCTCTCCTCATAGCTAATGCCCTCCAGACCAGGCAACATCCTGGTAAACCTCTTCTGTACCCTCTCCAAAGCCTCCACGTCCTTCTGGTAGTGCGGCGACCAGAATTGCACGCAATATTCTAAGTGTGGCCTAACTAAAGTTCTGTACAGCTGCAGCATGACTTGCCAATTTTTATACTCTATGCCCCGACCGATGAAGGCAAGCATGCCGCATGCCTTCTTGACTACCTTATCCACCTGCGAAGGACAAGGAGGGAAAGTTTACTTTTGTTGCAGCCACATAGGATGTAATTTGTGACCTTGATAAGAGCTGTTTTGGTACTGTGGCAGGGGTAGAAATCTGAGTGGAGGGACTCAAACATGGAGTTCCAGGAATGATGGACACAGAATTGAGAGGTGACAAAGTGTTCAAAGACTTTGGACAGGAAAGGGAGGTTGGAGATGGACCGGTAGTTTACAAGGACACTGGGGACAGTGATTGTAGTTTGAAGAGATGGGGAATGACGGCAGATAGAAAGGAGAGGGATAACACCTGAAGAGAGAGAACCAGGTGGGAAAGTTGAATGATCAACAGTTCAATAGGAATTGGGTCAAGGGAGCTGCAGGTGAGTCTAATGGACAAGATGAGCTTGGAGAGGGCATGTGGGAAAATAGGAGATAAATTAAAGAAAGATACGAGTTCAGGGCTAGGGCAGGGTGGAACGCTCGAGGAAGTTTGGCCTGGGGGGCTAGTGGAAGGGAGGGACAAGACAGAGGCAGCTGATCGGATGGTCTCGATCTTAGTGAGAAAGAAGACATTGAGCTCCTTGCACTTATTGTTGGAGGTGAGGGTGGAGGACACAGGGGAGAGGGGTTTAAGATGATGTTTTACAGTAGAGTCCTTCAGGACTCAATCAGCTTGAATAGTAGTGATATTACCAAGTTGCTCTTGGTGACAGACATTGAAGTCCCCCACCTGGAGTACATTTTATACATTGCTACCCTCAGTGTTTCTTCCAAGTGGTGTTCAACACGGAGCAGTACTGATCCATCACTCGCGGGAGGGCAGTAGGTGGTAATCGACAAGAAATTTCCTTGCCCATATTTGACTTGTGGTAAGCTTTTAATTTATATTAATATGCAAAGTTTTGTAGCAAAATTGAATTAAGTGTGTTTGATCGTAACTGTTGTTCTGTATGCTCAGCTTACTGTGAAGCAGAGCAGCTTAATGAATCGTATCTGGCTTTGTCTCACCAAGTGTTTGTTTGATCTGCCAATTGTGAAAGGCACGACCATCCAGTTCAGGTCACAGGAGGATATTACTGATACATCCCAGATTGTATTATCATGCAAGTGGATATAGGGCAGTGTGTGAGTTAGCTACCCCAAAAGTGAGATTGAAAGATATATTGAAAGAAAATATTCAATAGTGTGCAATTCGAAAAGAAAACTCTGGTTCTACTAAAGCAAAATTAATTTAATGCCTGTGGTAAGTATTATATCTAAAATATATAAGTAAAAAAGACTTGCATTTATATAACGCTTTTTACAAACACAGGACATCTCAAAGCGATTCAAAGCCAATGAAGTACTTTTTGAAGTGTAGTCACTGTTGTAAAACATGAAATGTGGCAGCCAGTATACACACAGCAAATCCCACAAACAGTGGTGTGATAATGACCAGATTAATCTGTGTTTCTGATGTTGATTGGGGGATAAATATTGGCCAGGACACCAGGGATAATTCCCCTGGTCTTCTTCAAAATAGTGCCATGGGATCTTTTACATCCACCTGAGCAAGCAGACGGGACCTCGGTCTAATGTCTCCTCCGAAACAGGCCACTTCCAATAATGCAGCGCTTACTCAGTACTGCACTGCAGTGTCAGCCTTCATTTTTGTGCTCAAGCCCTGGAGTGGGACTTGAACCTGATACCTTGTGACTCAAATGCGAGAGTGCTACCAACTGAGCCACAGCTGACAACTAAAATATATTAAAATTCTTATTCCTGCATGCAATTCATTATAAACTCTTATGTCCATAGGGCTCTCTTTAACATTAAATGTAAATTGCTGACCTGATGTCAATTTGACTAGTTGTATTAATCATCTTGCATCACTGCAACACCAGCAAGAAAACTACACTGAGGTAAAATCTCAAGGTCCAATAAGTTTTATCTGTTGATTGGGTTCACATAGTGGGATAGCATCAGGAAGAAAAAAAAGAGACTATTGGCATATTGCTTGCTCCAAGGCCATAACACAGAATTTCAAGTGCACAATTGTAAAATATTTTGGCTTAGAACAGAATATTAAATAGCTCTCATGAAATATGGCACTATAGAAATTGGTTTTGGCAAAAATCCTAGCCTATGATGAGATAGCTGATCTCAGGTAGTAAAAAAGAGCACTACAATTGTCTTCAGTTAAGAAGACTGGAAAATAACACTCCTTAATGCTTTCTAGTGACTCCTACTTTAGCAGAATATGAATTTGAGTTAAGAACAAGATCAGGTTCAGATGTGAATGGTCGAGCGCTCTGCTAACATTTAGTATCTACTCCCACCTATGAAGAAAGACCACTTGGATGAGTTACTTCTGCTTAGAATGACCACTCCCTCGATTTGTGTCGTTTAACCCACTTAACTTAAAGGGGACAATGGAGTGCAGCTCAGATCAATGGCATTTATTTAGTCTGTGCATCAACCAACTCTGTGAGCTGCAGGAAAGCATCAAACCTCCATTTCTTTTGTGAAGTATACTGTCAGTTTCACGTCACATTCGGAAATTTAAACACTAAATACAGCACATTCTTTAAATCAAACCAGCTCATGGAGCAATTATTTTACCAAGCTTATGGGACGAAAGAAACAACAGTTGTACTCTGGGAGGTCAGCAATTATATATCTGAATTCATGTGTAACAGAGAAAGCCTTTACATTTTTGTAAAGCATAGTCACCCAAGTGAAAATGTCTAACATAATTTTGCATGAAAATACTCTGGTAAAATTGGAAAGTTTTTTTTTTACTGTACTTATAGACTATTCAGATTTTAATTAATTCTGGTTGAACAAGGCTTTTTTCAGTCAGAAAACACAACATTGGCTCAGTCATAATAGAAATCTTAATACAGTGAAAACATTGTCATAGCAACCAAGATGTCACTATGGAACTGTTCTGGAATATTCAATCCAACGATACACAACTTCCACCATGACAACTTTTTACAAAAAAGTTTGAATAGGTTACCAATTAAACAGCATGAAGATAATAGTCTATAACTCATGATTTCTGTAAAATAAATTTCTAACTTAATAGGCATTAAAATCATTATCCCAAATGCTATCAATGATATGATATAAATTTTAAATGATGTTTCACAGAAATAAAATTCAATGCATTTTTTATTCTTTGAATATTACTCTAAATGTAGCACTGGGTTTGGGACTTTTTATAATACATTTTGAAAGCTGAAACCAGTGAAACATAAAACAGATTCAAATTAAACTAATAGACTTCAGAGGTTTTGTCAGGAACGCAAAGTTTTCAAACTTCTATTTATCCGTTGGTAGGGAAATTACATCCATTATGTGAAAGGGTCACTCTAATATTTTCCATGAATCACATGCTCAGCTGTTTGAATATGTTGCAATTACCTTAAATATACAAATGGCACCTTAGTACAAAAAGAAAAAAAGGCAAACTACGAAACTTCTGGAAACTTACATCTGGTTATAATTTAACTGTAATGAACAACTTGTTTCTAGACAACAGAAAGCCTACAGGGCCCCAGTTACACTCCAACTGCTATTATTAATCAAGCACGTATTGTACAGTTTCATGTCTCCATTATTAAACTGAAACCCCTTTGAGCAACGGAACACAGTTTGCCAAGTGATGTCCAAACATGCATACTGTGCAATGTAAAAAAAATTACGAGATTGTTCCGCAACATACCTTAAGAAGAAAATAAAATCTGTGGGTAAATCTCAATTATTCCAAAATCCGGAACAAACAAGTGAGTAATTCAATGAACTTATTGCTAATTAAAAACAACAACAAAGTCATTCTATGTAAGAGAAGAGTTCTTTGGGATTGGTAATAAAGTTGTTTCAATGTAAAACCACAGGAGCCATGGACTCCTATTTGACCTAGGAGTGTTGATGATGGATGCAAAGAGGAAACATATTAGGTCATAATTTACTGTCAAAATAATGGTGAGGCTAATGGTGCTCACCATTATATGGAAATGCTACAGCAACTTCAGGCGATGGCAGATGCGCTGTTAAAGATTTCTGTCAGAGATGTACCATTCTGCCAGTAGCTTCACAAAAACGACATCTTGTTGAATGGCATGAAGTTCCTATATGTGCACAGTAGATAAGAACTAAACCTGCCACAGAAAGCTCAGGTCTTGCCTATTTCAGTCCAAGTACCCTTTTAGTGACAGGATAAGTGTTGATTACCGCAAAACAACCTTGGAGTCTCATTCCTTCAGCTTTTAATTGCTGCCAGAGATTTTTTATTAAAATTTTCCTTTGTCTCTTTTTCCTTTCTCTTTTGATCCACTGTTTCTGTGCCTCTATTACTCTTTCTGTACCTTATTTGACATTGATTTTCCTTCCTTTGCAGTCTTTACGCTTTTAATTTTACAAACCTTCAATCTGATTGGCTAGGGAGATACACAAAATGTTGTCAAGAGTAAACAGGCGAGGGCAAGTCTAACTACTGCTGGACAACGTTCATTGTCCTGCAACTGCAAATTATGGTCCATTGTTTCCATCAGTCATAGTCACTGATAAATAGCAACGCTCACATATTCATGTGAATGGCTAAAAATCAGGAAAGTGGATCTGACTTCAATACATTTTGACAACTGTAGTTCATTTCTGCTTGTAATAAAGTTGAACAGAAGAAAGGAACATCAGGGTAGCAACAGACTTAAAAACAGTGAGCCTGGTGTTTCCACATGACTTCCTTCTAGGTAACAGTTTAATCTGGGCAGAATCAAATCAAACAGCTCAAAAGATCATGAAACTTTAAGCAAAAATGAGTTGCGCCCATAACTATGTTTGAATATCCACAATTCTTTACATTAGTTCTACAGTCCCTTTGCCCGAAGCAATCCTCACCCATAAAATTAGCCAAGCCCCCAATTTGGAAAGGTGAGTTTCCATCGATTCTGCTCGTTTGAGGTTTATTGTCCCCTGTAAGCTGTAAACTGATGCCATTTTTTGTTGAGGTGGACAAAGCACACAAAAGTTAAAACTTATTTTGGCTTTTTGTCCGTCACCCATCTCTGTAAAAATAAGCATACACATCATGTGTGCACATACAGGTATGGAAACACATGACATATGGGTCTGTGTGTACATATAATTATGGAAATGCATGGTAAACAGCAGCTTTACAGATATTTTAGCAGGCATTTAGCAACTCCATCGCATCATGGATTGTACAACTGTTATTGCAACATCATGTTATAAAAGGAACTGTTTCCCACAAGTTCTATACTGGCCCCAGTGATGTATGACACATATCAAGTCGTACCAGCCTTCTGAAACTTGATGAAGCTGTAAACCAGCCTCTAACATTTGTCTAAAATACTTAAGTTGTTCCTCTAAGATTCAATTAAAACCAGATGTGGCTTACAGGGTAGAAAGTCAGCAGAGCTGAGTGAGCAGTTCTAACTTGCAAGCAAAAAATCTTTTAAAGAAGATGATGTTACTTATTACACGAAGCCAAACAGTAACACAAGAGATCAGCTAACTCAATACATTTAACCAGTGGTTTGCACTCTGCCGCAATATCACTCGGCTCTTTCTCACTACCCCCATTTCTTTCCACCCATACTCAGTCTCTCTATTCTAAGACTTTCACTTTCTCTCCACCCCTTGCAGCCTTTCTTCACCCCCACCTATGCATGTTCTCAACTTGCACTCTTTTCCTTGGCCTCAGTTCTCAGTCTCTTCTTCCATTCACATTTTCCCCCCTCCCTCCCTATAGACACACTCTCTTCTTGCTACACCATACTCACTGAGAACAGACAGATACAAATAGACCGTTTTCTCCACATCACCACACTCGGTGAGGCATACTGATGCAGGGCCTCTGCAATTTACTCAACGCATTTTCTCTCTCAGCCGTTGACATACACTTGGTCAGTCGATACCTTTTAAAACCATTTTCGCCTTCTCTCAGGAGGGTTCTGGACAACGATCCACAGGGATTGGCATGCTTGTTAAAGACATCTCACTTTGTGAAGATGAACTATGCCCTAACATTTACTAACATGGTATATTGCAATATCGGAATCTCTATCAGTGCTCTGCTGTGCCAGTTAATAAAATGCTAATCCCAAACAAAATTGTGCCTGCTCAGCCTTTATGCAATAGTATAACAAGTTCCACTTGGTGCAACAAAGATCAAAGAACAAACTGTCAAGATGACCTGGTTTTCAATTTCAGTCTTTACAAATGACAAATTAAGTTTTCCAAACATAACACAATACTAAAGAAATTCATATCTTTGAATCTTCTCTGGTTGAAAGTTAACGTAATTCTTAAGCAGTGTAGAACCTTGGGAAAAATCAAAAATCTGCCAGCAAAAGGTCCACTTACAGCATTATTGTAAATTGGAACCTTTTGCTTTTAATTCTAAATTGTGTAATTTACCAAAATGGACCAGAAAAATTATGTTTTTCCACATAAGGAAGGAGTACATCAAGAACAAGATAGCCCAAGCAATTACCTCAGCAGCCTGTGTCTCTTGATGCAGAAGAGTCAGTCCTGTAAGATCTTCCAGGAACGAATGAGAAGAGTTGAATACATTAGCTAGGAATTGAAAACCTTCTTTTTCAAAGTGATCAAGGACCTGCAAAAAGACAAGGATTACATTAAAATCAGCAGAATAAATAGAGAATGCACAATGCTGGAATATAAACATAAAAACCTTTATAGAGGGAAACCAGAACAACTATAGCAACAGAAGAGAGCAGCCGGCTCCAAAACTCACCAACCCGGCATTTCGAGCCATCTGTTTCTTTGTTTCCCCTGCAGAGTATCAGCTAACAATCTTCTGAAACCTCATGAACAATGCCCCCTCAAATACAGACAGCCTTGACGATAGAAATGTATTAACTGTCCAAGATTTGAATATCAAATATATGGAGTTACTCTTTTATTTTCTTGCTGAAACCCTCAGTGGGAAACATTTATTTTGGGATGGATTATTTAACGTGCTTACCATTTTTCAAATTTGGTTCCCAAAATGCATGGTTAATGGTGTAAAACAGAGATATGGACCCTACTCTATAATTGTATTCTGTATCCTAATGTCTTCAGTGTCTGCAGCTCTCTCCCCTTCCTCATGGGCCTAATTGTTATGGTTAGGAGCTTGAATAGGGCTGAGAGATTGGAGATTTTGCACCCTCATGAGTGATAACCAACTAGCAGTGGTGCTCATCCTAGTAAATAGCCTGGGATGCTCCTTAATATCTTCTATGGCGCGGTGACTTCCATGCAACATGTTTGGGTGCTGGCACCAAAGAATCTTGCTACACTGTGACTGTGTAGCCAAGAATGCACCTGCCCTTACAGGATGGTGCACAGCTCCCCTTACATTTCAGAGGAACTGGGTGATTGGAAAGTTTGGAAGATCTACATCACGAACTCTCTGACCCTGATATCTCCATCCTCCAACCTTCTGACAACGGAGGGTCAATGTTCTCTTGATGTATGAGATACACATAAGTGCCAGTCCCAGTGATGGTACATTAGGCTACTAATGCCATCCACCTACAGGGTCTGATTTGTAACACATCAGGAAGGTGGGCTGGTTCATACTAAAATGTTAGCAGTTTTTTTTTTAAGAAAATTCAATTTCAATTGACAAAAGTGAATAAGATGCAGCAAGTTGACACAGTGAGGAAAGGTGTAATCTGCAAGTGAAACAATTTATTGCTTTAGACGCCCAAATGTCTATGTTGTGTTATGTGACTGATATCCTTCACCACAAAATGATGCAATAACACTTCAATCATGTCACTGGTTCAAATAATTCAATGATAGCCCTTCCATTTTTTTTTCATACATTTACATATTTGTTTGGACAAAAATCATGTCTCATTTTATTGTAAGAGAATATATAATTTAGTCAACCAAGCTAAAGACAATTTGTCAGTTCTAGCATTTGAACTTTAACCAAATCTCATGAAAATATCTATTCCCATCTGACTTGTTGCACATTTGCATTCATCTATTTGATTGTGCTTTTTTGGCAGTAACATGAGCAATAGATTAAATTTTCAAATGGAACAATGGTACAATGGTGTTAGCAAAACTTTTGTTTTATTGAGAGACCAATGTAAAACGGCCCACAATGTAGTACATAAGCCAGCTTGAAAACAAAAGTAAATTAGGAAGTAGCAGTCAAGTGATCCCAAACTAAGGTTTTAAAAACTGAAGAATTTAGGAAGCGAGAAAGGCTGAGCAAGGTAAAGAGGTCCACAGTTTTAAGGAGTTTATGCGGTGTTGATTTTAATAGAACTCTTTACCTACATCTTCTTAATAACAGTAATCATGGACCTAATTGGCAACACCACACTCAAGGACAGTGCAAATCAACTTTCCTTTTTGTTTTAAGTTTGCTTACATCCCTATTCTCAACAGAGACATGAAGGATTTCTAACCAATAAATCTTATCAGCCGCAACAATAGGGCTGTTTTGAACTCTACTCGCCCAGCAGAAACTGGGCCGGTGGGTAGTTAAAAACAAACATGTTACTTATCCACTTAGACCTCGATCATTTTGTGTCATTTCCTATTTCAACCGTTTTCCTATTTTTCCAGATAAAAGGTCACAGACCTGAAACGTTAACTCTGTTTCTCTCTCTACAAACGCTGCCTGACCTGCTGAGTATTTCCAACACTTTGTTTTCATTTCAGAATTCCAGCATCCGCAGTATTTTGTTTTTATAAACCTTTCCTCTGTGAGGCCAGGGTTGGTAGGAACGTTCTTCTGTGCCTCACAAGGGAGGTCATGGTTTCCCTTGCCCCAAAAGTACTTCCATTAACTTCCCTTAGTGCTTTCCAATAGCCTCCAGTTACCCAAACTTCCTCTTCTGCCCGCCGGCCAGCTCCCACTTCCTGCCTGTTGTGGGTCATCAGATGGCCAGCAGCACATAGATGAGGGCTGCAAGTTAAAATATCCCAGGCCAGAAGCTTAGGCCCGTGAGTTTTTTTTGCATTTGTGCCCCCACACCTCCACACCTCCCCTCAACCCCACCTGCCTGATACCCATTCAAGCACAACATTAAAACCTCCCTGAATTAAACAGTGACAGAAACATTATAAACTTCACCAGCGCAGTGCAGCATTCCCTCAACACTGCACTAGAGTGTGCGCTCAAGTCTCTGGAGTGGGGCTTGAACACACAACCTCTGCCAAAGACTACAGTGGTACTACTGAGCCAAAGCTGACACCCAGATAAAGAGAATGATCTCCCTCACTTAAGGTAAAACTAGTGCTCCAGAATTATTAATTGAGTATGCTCAAATTACACATCATTGATCCCAGTAAAAACAATACACATAAAAATGGTGATTCTGCAACAGAATTTTCTTGGCCCATTTTTTCCTACTGCGTGTCCTGAAGGTGGTGAATCATGCTTGGTTATCGTTCCATAGGCACCAGCAACCTTCTAGCATAACATCCAAATTGCCAATTTTTTATATGTGAGTCCAGTCAGTGAGTGTTGGCAGGTGTTCAAGTCTAATCATGTCTGCACTCAACACCCACACCACAAGCTGCAACTTCCCACTGAAAGGCCCAACAAATATTTTTATGGGTAATTTTCTGTATTACATTCTAAACTACAAAGATATGATTAAAAGGCAGCATGTTACTTAAGTACAAATGATGCAAGTTGACAGATTTTATACAAATGCATTTAGTAAGATATATGTGGTCATTTTATTAGCTTAAAGCTTTCAGGTGGTGAATGAGCTCAGCACTGGATTATAAAACAAACAGATTCATTTTCACAGAGCCTTGTTCATCTTGATTGATCAGGAGAGTTTCTGTTATCGTCACGCTAAACAGGGAGCACCCTGTGATCCAAAATTGGAGGAATTAAATTAATAGTTTGAACAAACTCACTTTCTGAAATCACATCTGACACAGATTATGTGGATTTAGCAATTCTGAGACTTGAGTATCAGGCCTCAGTCTGACATTTATCCCAACTCTTTTTTTAAAAAAGCTTATTTGGTCTCAGTTTCTGGAATTTTTACAACCTGTACAGCGCACCAATGCTAATTTATAATTATTACCATACAGTTGTGTGTCTCAGCTAAAAATACGAATGCAATCAGACTTGCTGAAGTCCACATTTAGATAAACTTCAATTGGAGTACCCCGTTGGCTCAGCTGATAACTGCTCTGCTTAATACAGCATGGCTTCGTCTTTAGACCCAGATGTGGTGACTTTGGTGCACTGGCATTGAATTGGCAGCAGCTGAACGCAGCATGAATAGTAATTACCGACAGCAACAAGCACTGAACCTGGATGAATTTCTGGGTTTAGTTTCATTAGCAAATGCTGGCTGAATTGCAGGTATGTATAATGCCTGGAATTGGTAGCTCGTCCATTAGGGGTAGGAAATTTCATGCTGTTGTAGGCCTCAAAGGCCAGCAGTTCTCTACTGCAGGCCAAAGGGAGAGAGCTTGCTTAACATGTCCCTCAAATAGTCAAGCAAGCAACAGGATGCTTTGGTTTTCTGACAAGATTGGTATGACTGTTTGCCAATGTCCATTATTTACCCCTTCTACTGTTCTTAGTCATAGAGAGATATAGCACCGAAATAGGCCCTTCAGCCCAACGAGTCCACGCCGACCATCAACCACCCATTTATACTAATCCTACATTAACCCCATTTTCCTCTCACATCCCCACCTTCCCTCAATTCTCATACCACCTACCTACACTAGCGGCAATTTACAATGGCCAATTTACCTATCAACCCGCAAGTCTTTGGCATGTGGGAGAAAACTGGAGCACCCAGAGTAAACCCACGCAGTCACAGGGAGAACCTGCAAACTCCGCACAGACAGTACTCAGAACTGAACCCGGGTCGCTGGAGCTGTGAGGCTGCAGTGCTAACCACTACGCCACTGTGCCGCCCCTGTTTTTCCTGGAGAACAATGCTTGAAAGAGGAGAGAACCTGCTTGCTTCCACCCCTTTCAAAGAGATAGCCCAAGAGATCCATAGTAGGTACAATATGGTGGAAGCAGAAGATGGGAAAGCTGGAGGCCTGGCCTGAGCCGAGGGTATGTGGCTAACCTTTCCTGATTCACTCCTTCACTCACTGTTTTAATCACCGTGACCGCAAAAATGAGCATCAATTTCTTTTGCCATTGGAGGGAATTGGACCCAACATGTCACTGCCACCAAAATTACATTTTAACGCTTGTCGACCTCGTCTTTCTCTAGTTCTGTCAGGTGATTCAGAGTGGAGCTCCAGCGAGTTGGACATGGAAAGCCTGCCTGAAGATGTGCCGTCATTCATTCTTACGATGCAAAGCACCAGCTCTGTAATGTCCATTACACAGGATTACAGATAGTGACATTGAGAGAAGCGAGAAATAATGAACAAGTGAGCAGATGAAGATGTAGGAGGCTTAGGAGGAAACAGAATCAGCTAACTCAGGGGCCAGCTTGCATCCATCCTCTGCTGAAGAGCAGAAGCTCAGGGGCCCAGCTTTAAAAATATATTTACTGAGCATGAGAGATTTCTGAAGGCATTGAGTAGTATGTTGCTGCAGGCATCTGAAGGTAGAGAGGCAGGGATGCAGCAGAATGTCTTTGAGTAGCTTTCTACCTCCGACCATCCTAGATCTGCCAAAGAATGGCAATGGGGAGAGGAGGAAAGCCTGAGCCCAAGTATTTATTGCAGAGTTCACATCCGATGGTAAAGTGAACTTACAGAACAAAAAATAATCAACTGGACAAAACTTAACTTAAAAAATAAAAACTACTGCTTTAGTGAAACACACTAAAACAGCAGATAACATTTAAAATCTGATCATTTGATCTGGGGTGTGAATGTGACCCACTTTTTTCAATAACAAAATGTATTTAAAAACATTCATTCACACCAAGTATAAATGTTTAGAATTGCACAAAGCATTAATCATTCGAGCAGGCTGATGTAGTGCTAATGACCAATTTACAACAGGGTCCAATGGTAAAGACCGGAATAAAACATGTTATTCTCTGGACGGTTGCCTATAAAAATAAAACACAACTAATGTTTTATGTGACACTAAATAACTGTTTTATATAAGTGGTACAGCAGCATAGCAGCTGGTTATGGAGTGACCTGGGAGAAGGTCTCCCGCTCACTCAACTTGGGTATGGTGCTTTGGGAGGGTCTGAGAAACAGAAAAGAAAATAAACAATATGAAAAAAATACTTTTTACCAAACTGTGAAACCCTGTCCTCCTGCAATCGAAATGAAAATGTTACCGTGACAACAATAAAGGAAAATTTCAAGACATACAATGAGCTAGTTTCAAAATTAGAAGCATGTATTTATTAAACAATTGTAAGGAGCTTTGCAGGAACTAAACAATGTAGACTCAGCTTCTGTTGCTTTGAAACTTTTTCTCAGCAAGTCTAAGGCTGAAGAAACTTACCACTGGTGAGCATGCTGTGCACTTGTCAAATGCTAGACTCGCTGGAAGGACATTGTCAAACCTCGACAAAAAGCCACGGATCTAGAAGAGAGGAAAATGTTAAATGTTGATATGTAAAGGGTAGTTGGCTGCAGTAACTGTAGGGTCCACAGCTACAGCCTAAACATCAGGGATAAACATGGCCAGTACCGGTGTTATTCTCCACATGAGCCGCCTGGTCTAATCCCACCTTTCTCCTTGGGCTACAGGGGAAAGGCAGGGATGTGGGACTGGCTGTGTAGCACTTAGAGATCTGGCATGGACACGATGGGCTGAATGGCCTCCTTCTGTGCTGTCACCATTCTATGATTCTATTTACCTCATCACAGCTCTTCATAACCTCAACTCTAATGAAAACCTGGTTACTCGCAATTCCCTCTTCAGAACCCTCTTCCTTGGTACTACAACTATGCAATTTCTGTTGCTTTTCCAATCTTCCTCTAATAAGGTATTTAAAATTACACACAACACACCAACTACAGCCTAACTATGGTGTTGACATCCTTTCTTTTGTATTCCTGTATATCAGGATGCTGGTAATGACCTGTGCATATAGGAACATAGGAACAGGAGGAGGCGATTTAGCCCCTCGAGCCTGTTCTGCCATTCAATGAGATCACGGCTGATCTATGACCTAACTCCATACATACCCGTCTTTGTCCCATATCCCTTAGTAACTTTGCATAACAAAAAACTATCAATCTCAGTTTTAAAATTAACAATTGATCTAGTGTCAACTGCTGTTTGTGAAAGAGTTCCAAACTGTTGCCACCCTTTGTGTGTAGAATTATATGCTAATTTCAATCCTGAAGTGTCTGGTTCTAATTTTAAGACTATGCCCCAGGTCTTGGACTTACCAACCAGCGAAATAGTTTCTCTCTATTTATCCTACTGGTTCCCTTTAATATCTTGAAACTGTGATCACATCGCCCCTTACTAAATTCCAGGGAATGCAACCCTAGTTTGTGTAAACTCCCCTCACGGCTTAACCCTCGGAGTCCAGATATTATTATGGTTAGCCTATGCTGCGCTCCCTTCAAGACCAATATTTGTTATTAATTTATATTTGTTATGTCAATATTGTTATTGGTTTACTGAAGAGTGCAGGAGGGCATGCCAGAAGCAGCACCAGGCATACCTAAAAAGAATGAGGTATCAGCCTGGTGAAGCTACAACACAGGACTACTTGCATGCCAAACAGCGGAAGCAGCATGCAATAGACAGGACTAAGCAATCCCACAACCAATGGATCAGATCTGAGCTTAGCAGTCCTGCCACATCCAGCTGTGAGTGGTGCTGAACAATTAAACAACTGACAGGAGGAGAGGCTCTACAAATATCCACATCCTCAACGATGGGGGAGCCCAGCACATCAGTGCAAAATACAAGGCTGAAGTATTTGCATTCATTTTCAGCCACAAGTGCTGAGTGGATGATCCATTTTGGCCTCCTCCTGAGGTCTCCAACATTACAAATGCCAGTCTTCAGGCAATCCAATTCAATCCACGTGATATCAAGAAACAGCTGAAGGCACTGGATACTGCAAAGGCTATGTATGGGCCTTGACAGCATTCCGGCAATAGTACTGAAGGCCTGTGGTCCAGAACTTGCCACGCCCCTAGCCAAGCTGTTCCAAAACAGCTACAGCACTGGCATCTACCCGACAATGTGGAAGATTGCCCAAATATGTCCTGTACACAAAAAGCAGGACAAATCCAAACCGGCCAATTACCGCCCCATCAGTCTACACTTGATCATCAGCAAAGTGATGGAAGTGGTCGCCAACAGCCAAAGCACTTGCTTAGCAATAACCTGCTCACTGATACTTAGTTTGGGTGCCACCAGGGCCACTCAGCTCCTGACCTCATTACAGCCTTTGTCCATACATGGACAAAAGAGCTGAACTCAAGAGCTGAGGTGAGAGTGACTGTCCTTGACATCAAGGCAGCAGTTCACTGAGTATGGCATCAAAGAGCCTTAAGAAAACTGGAGTCAATGGGAATCAGAGGGGAGACTCTCTGCTGATTGGAGTCATACCTAACACAAAGGAAGATGGTTTTGGTTGTTGGAGGTCAATCATCTCAGTCCCAGGATATTGCTGCAGGAGTTCACAGGTAGTGTCCTAGGCCCAACCATCTTCAGCTCTTCATCAATGACCTTTCCACCATCATAAGATCAGAAGTGGGGTTGTGTGCTGATGACTGCACAATGTGCAGCACCATTCGCAACTCCTCAGATCATGAAGCAGCCCTTGACAACATCCAGGCTCTGGCTGATAAGTGGCAAGTAACATTCGTGCCACACAAGTGCCGGGCAATGACCATCTCAAACAAGAGAGAATCTAACCACTTCCCCTTGACATTCAATGGCATTGTCATTGCTGAATCCTGCTATATCAACATGCTGGGGGTTACCATTGCCCATAAACTGAACTGGATCAGCCACATAAACAAGAGCATGTCAGAGACTAGGAATTCTTCCGCGAGTAACTCATCTCCTGACTCCCCAAAGCATGTCCAACATCTACAAGGCACAAGTCAGGAGTGTGATGGAATACTCTCCACTTGCCTGGATGAGTGCCGCTCCAATAACACTCAAGAAGCTTGACACCATCCAGGACAAAGCAGCCTGCTTGACTGGCACCCCATCCACCCTCAACATTCACGCCCTTCACCACCAACACACAGTAGCAGCAGTGTGTACCATCTACAAGATGCCAAGTCACCAAGGCTCTTTCAACAACACCTTCCAAACCCGCGACCTCTACCACCTAGAAGGACAAGGGCAGAAGATGCATGGGAACACCACCAACTGCAAGTTCCCCTCCAAGCTACACATCATCCTGACTTGGAACTACATCGTCATTCCGTCACTGGGTCAAAATCCTGGAACTCTCTTCCTAGCAGCATTGTGGGCGTACCTACACCCCAAGGACTGCAGCGGTTCAAGAAGGCAACTCAATAACACCTTCTCAATGGCAATTCCTAAGGGAAGGCGGTGACGTAGTGATAATGTCACTGGACTAGTAATCTAGAGCCGAGGTTATTGCTCTGGGGACATGGGTTCGAATTCCACCGCGGCAGATGGTGAAATTTGAATTCAGTTAAAAAATCTGGAATTAAAATCTAGTTGACTGGTGACCATACAACCATTGTCGATTGTCATAAAAACCCATCTGGTTCACTAATGGCCTTTGGGGAACGAAATCTGCCATCCTTACCTGGTCTGGCCTACATGTGAGTCCAGACCCACAGCAATGTGGTTGACTCTTAAAATGCCCTCTGAAATGGCCGAGCAAGCCACTCAGTTCAAGGGCAATTAGGGATGGGCAATAAATGCTGGCCTAGCCAGCGACGCCCACATCCCATGAACGAATAAAAAAAAATTCTTCCGAAGGTGTGGTGCCCAGACTGTTCACAGTACTTCAATTGTGGCCTTATTAGGACTTTGTTTAGCTAAAGCATGACTTCTTGTCCCTTGCATTCTATTCCTCCAAATATAAAGGCCAGCATTCCATTAGCCTTTTTGATTATTTTCGCTACCTGTTCATGAGATTCTAATATCTAAGTACTTGGACCCCCGCCCCCTTGAAGTCTCTTTGGACCTACACTGTTACTAGCTTTTCACCATTTAGCCCCATTCTATCCTTTTTAGGTCCAAAGTGAATGACTTTACTTTTGTCTACACTGAAGTCCATTTGCTACAGTTTTGCCCATTCACTTAATCTACGTATATCTCTTTGTAATATTATGCTTCCATTTACAGTGCTCACAATCCCGCCTATCTTAGCGCCAATAGCAAATTTGGATTTGTAGCTTTCTATCCCATCAAGTAAGTTGCTAATAAATACGGTGAGTAGTTGAGGCCCCAACACAGATCCATGTGGGACACCACTAGTTGCATCCTGAGAATTAGAGTACCTGCCCATCATCCCTACGCTCTGTCTCCTGCTACTCAGCCAATTTCCTAACAACGACAATAATTTGCCTTCAAATTCCATGTTCTTCAACTTTTTCTAACAGGCTGTTATGAGGGACTTTATCAAATGCCTTCTGGAAGCCTATATGAGTAACATCCATAGACATTCCCCTGTCCACTGCTTTAGCCACCTCCTCAAAAAATGCAATCATTTGGTCAATCATGACCTATCCTTTACAAATCCATGCTGGCTCTCTCTGATCAGCTGAATATTTTCAAGGTTTCCAGTTATCCTATCCTTGATTGTAGACCCTAATAATTTCCCAACAACAGATGTTAGGCTAACTGGTCTATAATTCCATGGCTTTCCCCTCTCACCTTCCTTAAATAGTGGAGTGTCATGTGCAATTTTCCAATCTAAAGGAATGGCTCAAAAATCAAGAGAATGTTGGAAGATTATAGTTAGGGCATCTGCAATCATCTGTTATCACCAAATGTGCACACCAAAGTCCTGCTGGTTTCCACTCCAATTAATATCTGACTATTTCAGGAGTACTGGCCTACCTTATCCTTTCTTCCAAAACATACTCAATCACTTTTTTTTAAAACATTGAACTGAATCCACCACCTATCTGCCCATGTAGAAATAGC
Organism: Heterodontus francisci; assembly: GCF_036365525.1. NCBI lineage: Eukaryota > Metazoa > Chordata > Chondrichthyes > Heterodontiformes > Heterodontidae > Heterodontus > Heterodontus francisci. Next base: position 66,950,430 of record NC_090389.1, read on the forward strand.
CAAAAATGAACAATATCTCCAGATGCCTTTAAGTAGGCATGTGCAGCGCTTATAGTCTGGTGGGCAGTGCATAACTTATATCCCACAATATAATTCCAATCTTGCTCTCACTTCAGTGGAGCATAATTCCAGCCCTAAATTCAATTTTTAATTTATAGAGCCTGTAATGAATGCATTAGATGAAACCATTTTTGTTTCCTCAAAAGACTGCTTATGAATTCAAGCTGCAACAAAATATATTTCTTTGATTGTGGCACCACCTAGAGTCAACAGCTGCTACTGCATCAGAGGCATCAGACCCCAATCCTGCTTTTCTTAAAAAAAAACAATTTTCAATGATCATATTGTTTAACCACTTAAATGAAGAGTGGAAACACTAAACTATCAAAATAATCTGTTCAATAGCAAAACAATATGCATTAGTGCCAAGAGAATTAAATACTCAAGCTAGGATTATTTTCAATAACTGTTAACCAAAAGCAAAGTAAGGGAGTTGAGCAGGCTTTTGATAAGAATATCAATTGAAAAACACAGATTTATGCTCTGTTTGTTCGTGAAGTAGGTTTTCTTCCTTGACTTTTAGCTTTGGTCACACCTGGTTTGAAGAGCTTCTATCCAGCAGTATAATAGCACAGCTAGTTCAATCAACAATACACTGTGCCATGGAGCAGCGGGAGTTGGGTCGGTGCCCATAATTATACATACGAGTTCCTGATTTCAACCAGGTTGCCATGGGAATACAGTGGCAGACAACTGCTTCCCCTTAAGAGAGAAGGGTGAAAGGAAGAATCAGGTCATAACATTATGGTGCACTTTGTAGGCAGGTTGCAGATTTGGATTTTTTTATTTGTTCCTGGGATATGGGCATCATTGTCTAGGCCAGCATTTATTGCCCATCCTTAATTGCTCGAGAAGGTGGTGGTGAGCCACCTTCGTGAACCGCTGTACATCCATGTGGGGTAGGCACACCCACAGTGCTGTTAGGAAGGGAGTTCCAGGATTTTGACCCAGCGACAGTGAAGGAACGGCAATATAGTTCCAAGTCAGGATGATGTGTGGCTTGGAGGGGAACTTGCTGGTGGTGGTATTCCCATGCATCTTCTGCCCTTGTCCTTCTAGTTGGTAAAGGTCGCGGGTTTGGAAGATGCTGTCGAAGGAGCCTTGGTGTGTTGCTGCAGTACATCTTGTAGACGGTACACACTGCTGCCACTGTGTGTCGGTGGTGGAGGGAGTGAATGTTTGTCGATGGGATGCCAATCAAGCGGGCTGCTTTGTCCTGGATGGTGTCGAGCTTCTTGAGTGTTGTTGGAGCTGCAGCCATCCAGGCAAGTGGAGAGTATTCCATCACACTCCTGACTTGTGATTTGTAGATGGCGGACAGGCTTTGGGGAGTCAGGTGGTGAGTTACCCGTCGCAGGATTCCTAGCCTCTGACCTGCTCTTGTAGCCACGGTATTTATATGGCTACTTCAGTTCAGTTTCTGGGTAATGGTAACCCCAGGATGTTGATAGTGGGGGATTCAGCAACTGCAATGCCATTGAATGTCAAGGGGAGATGGTTAGATTCTCTCTTGTTTGAAACAGTCATTGCCTGGCACTTGTGTGAGGTGAATGTTACTTGCCACTTATCAGCCCAAGCCTGACTGTTGTCCAGGACTTGCTGCATTTCTGCATTGACTGTTTCAGTATCTGAGGAGTCGTGAATGGTGCTGCACATTGTGCAGTCATCACTGAACAATCCCACTTCTGACCTTATGATTGAAGGAAGGTCATTGATGAAGCAGCTGAAGATGATTGGCTCTAGGACATTACCCTGAGGAACTCCTGCAGTGATGTCCTGGAGCTCAGATGATTGACCTCTAACAATCACAACCATCTTCCTTTGCACTAGATATGACTCCAACCAGCGGAGAGTTTTCCCCCTGATTCCCATTGACTCCAGATTGCTAGGGCTCCTTGATGCCATACTCGGTCAAATGCTGCCTTGATGTCTAGGGCAGTCACTCACCTCATCTCTTGAGTTCAGCTCTTTTGTCCATGTTTGGACTAAGGCTGTAATGAGGTCAGGAGCAGAGTGGCCCTGGCGGAACCCAAACTGAGCGTCACTGGGCAGGTTATTGCTAAGCAAGTGCCGCTTGATAGCACTGTCGACAACACCTTCTATTACTTTACTGATGATTGAGTGTAGACTGATGGGGCGGTAATTGGCCAGGTTTGATTTGTCTTTCTTTTTATATGCAGGACATATTTGGGCAATCTTCCACATTGCCGGGTAGATGCCAGCATTGTAGCTGTACTGGAACAGCTTGGCTAGGGGCGTGGCAAGTACTGGAGCACAGGTATTCAGTACGATTGCCGGAATGTTGTCAGTGCCCACAGCCTTTGCAGTATCCAGTGCCTTCAGTCGTTTAGATTTTTAGACTTGGAGATACAGCACTGAAACAGGCCCTTCGGCCCACCGAGTCTGTGCCGACCATTAACCATCCATTTATACTAATCCTACACTAACCCCATATTCCTATCACATCCTCACCTGTCCCTATATTCCCCTACCACCTACCTATACTAGGGGCAATTTACAATGGCCAATTAACCTATCAACCTGCAAGTCTTTGGCATGTGGGAGGAAACCGGAGCACCCGGAGGAAACCCACGCAGACACAGGGAGAACTTGCAAACTCCACAAAGGCAGTACCCAGAATTGAACCCGGGTCGCTGGAGCTGTGAGGCTGCGGTGCTAACCACTGCACCACTGTGCCGTCCCCACATGGAGTGAATCGAATTGGCTGAAGACTGACATCTGTGATGCTGGGGATTTCAGGAGGAGGTCGAGATGGATCATCCACCCGGCACTTCTGGCTGAAGATGGCTGCAAAAGCTTCAGCCTTATCTTTTGCACTGATCTGCTGGGCTCCCCCATCATTGAGGATGGGGATATTTGTGGAGCCACCTCCTCCAGTTAGTTGTTTAATTACCCACCACCATTCATAACTGGATGTGGCAGGACTGCTAAGCTTAGATCTGATCCGAGGGTTGCGGTATTGCCAGAAGCCTGCCTATCTATCACATTTCTTGGCCAGGATGGCTCAGTGCATGGAAAGACCATTAGAAAGTGCAGAAAAAAAACAAAATATTTCAATGGGAATGTCTCACCATTAAAAAACTCCTTTCATAAGTTTGCACTGCTGGATATGCTTTCTGTCTTTTCCCCCTTGGTCAGAATCTCTACCTGCTTTTTAAGCTCTTTTAATTATTACATTTAAACTGTTAAGCATAGGATCCTTCCGAGCATATATTATTTGACTGGCAAGCAGCAATGCCAGGAATACAGATCAAATTATATTGTTTGGGCCCAATGCTTGAGTGGACTCCCTCAGGCTACAAAATGCAGCTTCTATAGTCTCTCCTCACTCTTGGAATCCTCTCCCTGTGGCTTTAACATCCTTCCTAAAGTAGGGCTCCAAAAAGTGGGGCGGAAAAGACTGCAAAACGTCTGGGATCTGACGAAATCTGACAATTTATCAGAGAAAGATAAATCAAATTATTTTCTTAAATGGTGAGAAACTAGAAACTGTGGAAGTGCAAAGGAATTTGGGAATCCAGATACATAAATCACTAAAAGAACACAGGTACAAAAAAATAATCAAAAAGGCTAATGGAATGCTGGCCTTTATCTCAAGGTGACTGGAATACAAATGGGAGACGTACAGAACCTTAGTCAAATCCCATCTGGAGTATTTGGTTCATGTTTGGGTACAGAGCCTCAGTGCACTTTCACCAGGGCTTAAAGAGTTAAATTATGAGAACAAATTACATAAATCATTTCCTCTGGTGGGAGATCTAGAACAAGAGGGCAGAATTTTAAAATTAGAGCTAGGCCATTCAGTAGCGAAATCGAGAAGCACTTTTATACACAAATGGTCAGAGAAATTTGGAATTTGCTCCCCCAAAAGCCTGTCGTCACTGGGCCGATTGAAATTTTCAAGACTGAGGTCGACGGATTTTTATGAGGAAAGGGTAGCAAGGGGTGTGGATCAAAAGTGGGTAAATGGAGTTGAGGTGCAGATCAGATATGATCTAATTGAATGGCATACAGGCTCAAGGGACTGAACTGACTCCTCCTGTTCCTATTAACTAAATAAATACAAATCATCTTGTTCAGTAATTGGGCTTAAAATCACAGTAAGTTATACTTCACATTTTCAATGATTCATCAAGATAAGTTTGCTCTGAATAAGGAAACTGCTTTAAAACAAGTTCCAGGAAGTTCCCACAAAACCGCTTTGTGGATAAAATGGGAGAAGACATCTCTTCCTAACATACTGTGCCAGAGCGGTAGGTTGCAAAATTACTCACCTGATGGGGGACAAGTCCAAGAGATGTCGGAGGCTCATTCAGCCGGTCATCACTGCTGCTGGCTACTGCGTACCCACTGCAAAGCCAACAAGTGGTACTAATAAGACTACTGCCCTTAAGCTTTCTCATGTTGAAAAAAAACTAGGCAACATGTATCAAAACTGCAGATTTAATCTAACTGCATGACTCAGGAAACTGCACTGTAAACAAGTGGAAATTATACTTTAACAGAGGATCTGAGGGAACAATCTCAAATTTTGCTGAATGACACATTTAGGATGTAAGAATAGGGCTAAATAGGAAAAAAAGTAGGGAAAATACCCTCAATGCTAGGAAGCAGACAGACCTTGGTGTGCAGGCACTCAAGTCATTAAAGATGGCAGCAAAAGTAGATAAGGTTATAAAAAAGACAAACGGATTCCTTAGTTTAGTAACTTGAAACATTGAATACATAAGAAAAGAGGTAATGTTGAGCTAGTACAAGTTCTTAGTTGGGTCACAGTTGGAGTATTGTGTAGTTTTAGGAACCCTATTACATAAAGAATATAAAAGCATTGGCAAAGCTACGGCATACATCCATTAGGGAATTACCAGGAATACAGGAGTATAGTTATGAAGAGATTTGAAAAGCTGGGCTTTTTTCACTGGATTGGAGAAGGCTGAGGGGTGACCTGATACTGGCCTTTAAGATTTTGAAGGGTTACGATAAGGTAAACTGTGATGGATTGTTTCCATTCGTCGGTGAGAAAACAATGAAAAAGCAAATAGTTCGGATAATTATCAGAAGGATGGAAGGAGAGATTTTTTTTTAAAAAAGGTTCTTTGCCACAAATCACAATTGAAGCAGTCTTTAAATGTTTGAAAAGGGAAATATTAAAGGGTATAGAGCGTGAACAAGAGTGAGATTAGCTAGGCGGTTCATGTGCAGAAAAACAGTGGTTTAGACTTGATGTGCAAAACAACGTACGTTTGTGCTACAACATTCAGAAAGTGTATACAAACTGAACAAACAAATCCACAGGAAGTTTAGTGGTAAGCTGGTGAATCTTACAGATAAAAAGCGACCCACGATCATCAACAGCATTTATGGTTATCCCTCAACTAATGCAAGGAACTGTAAACTAGCTGTCATCGCACACTTTAATTGAATCCTCTGCATCTCAATTCAACATGTAATAATCAAAACTACTCCGTAATTTAAATCATTAATTATTTAAAACATCAGGTTTAATAACTATGTTAGAAGTTGCAGAATACTGGATTTCTCCTTAATTAAGCACTTAACAAAATCACACATTTCAAAGTCTATATTCTGAGCTTGTCAATTACAGAGGCACTTTGTTAAAAGTGGAATTACACACCAATATTTCAGCTTACCCTTCAGCATGCTGCAGTATAGAAACCATCAATTCCACAGCAAGCGCTCCAGCTATCATGGCCAAACCAGGACGACTCACAGTGCACTGCTGGTCAAGTGTCCGGTCTCTGGTTGACTAACAGAAAACAGAATAAATCATTCCTACCTGTCAAAACTCCTGTCGTTGGCTTAACAATTACCGTCACCTGACAAGAGCACCAAGATTTTTATTCTTACCTTACGGTTGAAAAAATAAATTCCCCTTCTTTTCTAGTCCTGTGCTGCAGAAAGTTCACCTGCTACTCTTTAGCTGACTCTGAAGTGTCAAAGAGTGATTGAGTGCCACCACTAATCCTTTTTCTCTATCGGTAAAACAGAGACCTTCCTCTAGTAATCTGGCCGAGGTCAGAAACTGTATGCTTGGGGTACCATGGGCATGAACTCATATCCTATTTTTCTATGGTAAATGCACCAGATGGTCAATATGCAGTACCATTAAAGTCTACTTATTTTCAAAAAACAAATAAAGTTGTTCCCTGACCAGCTCAACGGGTCACTGGAAAGCAGAAACATAGCTTCCAACTTTCAGTTTCCTTTTTTCACAAAAGCAACAAGTCTGAACCTCTACGATGCCTTAAGTGCTATATGTGGCTCTGCTGGTTAAAACAGCAAATGGAGTGGGTAGAGGTCAAGGGAGGACATGACTGAACTACTCCTTTGTACTCCCCACTGTTGAATAGCTTGCTGACACCATCTAGGTTCACTCATAGAAACATAGAAAATAGGAGCAGGAGTAGGCCATTCGGCCCTTTGGGCCTGCTCCGCCATTCAAAAAAGATCATGGCTGATCGTCTAATTTAGTACCCTGTTCCCGCTTTTTACCCATATCCCTTTGGCATTAATATATCTATCTCCTTCTTGAATATATTTAATGATTTGGCCTCCACTGCCTTCTGCTGTAGAGAATTCCACAGGTTCACCACCCTCTGAGTGAAGAATTTTCTCCTCATCTCGGTTCTAAATTGCATAACCCGTATCCTGAGACTGTGACCCCAGCCATCGGGAACATCCTCCCTCCATCTAGCCTGTCTAGTCCTGTTAGAATTTTATAGATTTCTATTAGATCCTTTCTCATTCTTCTAAACTCGAGTGAATATAGGCCTAGTTGACACAATCTCTCCTCATACGTCAATCCTGCCAGCCCAGGAATCAGCCTAGTAAATCTTCTTTGCACTCCCTCCATGGCAAGAACATTCTTCCTCAGATAAGGAGAACATAACTGCACACAATACTCCAGATGTGGTCTCACCAAGGCCCTGTATAACTACAGTAAGACATCCTTGCTCCTGTACTCAAATCCTCATGCAATGAAGGCCAACATACAATTTTCCTTCCTAATTGCTTGCTGCACCTGAATGCGACTGGTGTAAAAGGACACGCAGGTCTCGTTGTACCTCCCCCTTTCCCAATCGATCACCATTCGGATAATAATCTGCCTTTCTGTTTTTACAACCAAAGTGGATAACCTCACATTTATCCACGTTGTACTGCATCTGCCATGTATTTGCCCATTCACCCAACTTGTCCAAATCACATTGGAGCCTCTTTGCATCTTCCTCACAGCTTACTTTCCCTCCCAGCTTTGTGTCGTCTGCAAACTTGGAAATGTTACATTTAGTTCCGTCATTAATATATATTGTGAATAGCTGGGGCCCAAGTACTGATCCCTGCAGTATCCCGCTAGTCACTGCCTGCCACCCAGAAAAAAAAGACCTGTTTATTCCTACTCTCTGTTTCCTGTCAATCAACCAATTCTCACTCCATGCCAGTATATTACCTCCAATCCCATGTGCTTTAATTTTGCACACTAACCTCTTATGTGGGACCTTATCAAAAGCCTTCTGAAAATCCAAATACACCACATCCACTAGTTCTCCCTTATCTATTCTACTAGTTACATCCTCAAAAAACTCCAGCAGATTTGTTAAGCATGATTTCCATTTCGTAAACCCATGCTGACTTTGCCCAATCCCATTTATGCTTTCCAGGTGTTCTGCTATCACATCCTTTATAATAGACTCTAGCATTTTCCCCACTACTGATATAAGGCTAACTGGTCTATAATTCCCTGTTTTTTCTCTCCCTCTTTTTAAAAATAGCGAGGTTACATTTGCCACCCTCCAATCTGTAGGAACTGCTCCAGAGTCTACAGAATTTTGGAAGATGACCACCAATGCATCCACTTTCTCCAGGGCCACTTCCTTTAGTACTCTGGGTTGTAGATTATCAGGCCCTGGGGATTTGTCGGCCTTTAGCCCTATTAATTTCCCTAGCACTATTTTTTTACGAATACTGATTTCCTTCAGTTCCTCCCTCTCATTAGACCCTTGGTTTCCTAACATTTCTGAGAGGTTATTTGTGTCCTCCTTTGTGACGACAGAACCAAAGTATGTGTTTAATTGTTCGGCCATTTCTTTGTTCCCCATTATAATTTCCCCCATTTCTGACTGTAAGAGACCTACATTTGTCCTCACTAATCTTTTTCACTTCAAATAGTTATAGAAGCTTTTAGTCAGTTTTTATGTTCCCCACAAGTTTACTCATATACTCTATTTTCCCCCGCTTAATCAACCTCTTTGTCCTCCTTTGCTGAATTCTAAACTGCTCCCAATCCTCAGACTTGCTGCTTTCTCTGGCAATTTAAATGCCTCCTCTTTGGATCTAATACTATCCCTAATTTCTTTTGTAAGTCTCGGTTGAGCCACCTTTCCAGTTTTATTTTTGCGCCAGACAGGAATGAATAATTGTTGTAATGCGTGCACACGTTCTTTAAATATTATCCATTGCCTATCCACCATCAACCCTTTTAGTAAAGTTCCCCAATCAATCATAGCCAACTCGCGCCTCATACCTTTGTAGTTTATTTAGATTCAGGACCCTAGTTTCGGATTCAACTACTTCACTCTCCATCTTAATGAAGAATTCTCTTATGTTATGGTCTCTCCTCCTTAAGGGACCCCGCACAAGATTGTTAATTAATCCTTTCTCATTGCACAATACCCAGTCTAGGATAGCCTGTTCTCTAGTTGGTTCCTCAACGCATTGGACTAAAAAAAAAACTTAATGGGCACAAAGGCCCCGATCTTGACAGGGCAGGTTACATAGGCAGGTGTGGAGTTTTGACCAGGAAACCTGGAAGTTTGGATTTTCTCATATCATGTGTTTTTGATTTCACAGGGTGCATATTTTTCTTTTTGCCATGATCCATGCCTGAAAGTCAGCCTGAGTGACAGGCTTGATTTCCTATCAGGCAGGGAGCCCACACTGCAGCAGGCCACAGCTCCAGGTAGGGAGTCTGCAACTGCTACTAGGAGAGTGGAGGGAGGAAGGTCTGATCCCCAATGCAAGGGAGTCTTTGTATAGGTGTGGCCAGGGGGGGGAAAGAGAGTGGGCGGCGGGGGAGTGGGGCCGGGTTTGATGCAAGGCAAGTGCATAATTTTGGGGCACCGTGGGGAAGCACTCCTGCTCCTCCTGGCCCACGAGCAGTGCTGAACAGCCTTCTCCCCGAAACTGTCCTCACCTTCCTTCAGCTGCCCAGGAGACCCAGCTGGTCAGGGTTAACCTGCAAAACAGGCTGCCAGGCTTATGATAATATTTAACCTGCCCCCAAGAGTAGGTTGGTTGCCTGCTCCTTGTCCTGCCTTTGTTAAGTGGGTAGGTAGGAGGTGGGTTGGGGTCAGGTTTGAGATTTATAAAGTGTTAAAAATCTCATCCGATCCCAACCCAGCAGTTTTTTTTTAGGTGGGGGGCAGGGTGTTAAAATTTATCACAATGATTTGGAATGGAATGCTGGGCTTTATATCTAGGAAACTAGAATAGAAGAGGTAAAAGTTCTGCTACAGTTATACAAAGCCCTGGTCTGACCACACCAGGAGTATTGCCAGCAGTTCTGGGCACCACAGCTTAGGAAGATACTGGCCTAGGAGAGAGATTTTTTTTATTTGTTCCTGGGATGTGGGCGTCACTGGCAAGGCCTGCATTTATTGCTCATCCCTAATTGTCCTCAAGAAGGTGGTGGTGGTGAACTGCCTTCTTGAACCGCTGCAGTCCTTGAGCTGTAGGTACACCCACTATGCTGTTAGGAAAGGAGTTCCAGGATTTTGACCCAGCGACAGCGAAGGAACAGTGATATAGTTCTAAGTCAGGATGGTGTGTGGCTTGGAGGGGAACTTGCAGGTGGTGTTGTTCCCATGCATCTGCTGCCCTTGTCCTTCTAGGTGGTACAGGTTGCGGGTTTGGAAGGTGCTGTTGAAGGAGCCTTGGTGCATTGCTGTAGTGCATCTTGTAGTTGGTACACACTGCTGCCACTGTGCTTCGATGGTGGAGGGAGTGAATGTTGAAGGTGGTGGATGGGGTGCCAATCAAGCAGGTTGCTTTATCCTGGATGGTGTCGAGCTTCTTGAGTGTTGTTGGAGCTGCACCCATCCAGGCAAGTGGAGAGTATTCCATCATACACCTGACTTGTGACTTGCAGCATAGATTTACTAGAATGATACTAGCCTTCAAAGGTTAAATTACAAGGAGAGACTACACAAACTAGTACTGTATTCCTTGGAATCTAGAAGGTTCAGGGGTAATTTGATCAATGGTTTCAAGATGTAAAGGGTACGGAAAGGGTAGGTAAAGAACAACAATTTGTGCTGGTTGGGGAGTCTAGGAAAGGGCAGTAGAAGTTTGGAACTCCATTCCACAAACAGCAATTGATGCTAAATCAATTATTAATTTTAAATCTGAGATTGATAGATTTTTGTTAACCAAAGGTATTAAAGGATATGCGGTCAAGGTGGGCTTTAAATAAATAAAGGAAATGCATATATTTACATACCATTCACCGTGATCTTGCCAACTGTCCACGGTCTTTTGTGCGGCGGCCAGCACTCATGCGCCTCCACTTTCCCATTTAGGGAAAGCTACTGCCACTCAGGTGCGGAAGGGGGGGAACGCAGGTTTTTTAGTGTAGTGGGGGAGGGAGGGGAAAAAACGGTGTCAAATCTGCATTTCTAGTGTGGGGGGGTTGGTGGCTGCCCTCTACACTTTGTGCAGTAGTCTGGCGGGAGGAAAGAGGTCAACCCAGCAGTTTAAGTGTTTTGTGCGGGGTTTTGGGGGGTTGCGGGGGGAGGGGGAGGGCAACTACGCAATCTAAGTGTTTTGGGGGGAGGAAGGGGCAACATTTTATTTGCGGTGTATTGGGGGGGGGGGGGTATGGATTTAAATATGCAAATTTTGTGGCAGGTCTGGCAGCCTTATAAAAATGGTGCCAGCGCCTGCACAGAGGCAGCTGATGCTGTTGCCGGCATCGCAGAGCTCGCCCCCACCACGTGATTGGGCGGGGCGGCTCGACTGGCATATAAGCCGCTGTACGCTAGATTGTGGTGGCACTGCGGCGCGCGGCCCACACATGCAGGCCACGATTTTATTCGCCCGCCGCCGCTCCTGGCAGCAGGAACATAAAATCCAGCCCTAGATGTGCAAAAATTAAATAACAATTCAGTACTAGGCATATGGAATATTACTGTAATGCTCAAGAATATGTAGAACAAGGCTTTAAGCAATAACTTCATTCCCTATATTCATTAGTTGCCTCACTCATAAGACAACACCACATATAGCTTATGTGTTTCTGCATTACATAATCTAAGTGCAAATCAGAATCCTCATCAAGATCTTGTTATTCTGCTAGTTTTAATTTTGAAGAGATGAGGGGGATCTAACTTTAATGGCTGCTGCCTTGCTCCCAAAGAGCAAGGTTCTATAACAAAGCTGTAAACATATATAAAAACTGTAGCTTTATATACTCGATTAAAATGTTGTGCATCACTTTAGTTTTTACAGCTTTGTAATTCAATCAATATAGCACCACAAAAAGGTGGAATGGATCCTGAACAAATAAGCCATGTAGCTCAAATCCGAACAAACCCAGTTTCAATTTTCCAATCCCACTCTTCCTTCTTGGACGGTACTCGGGCAGAAATAATTTTTCACGCACAACTTACATCTCCAGGTGCTACGACATCATTACAGAAGTAGCAGCCCAGTTTGTGGCCAGGAATGTTTGAGAAGAGTGAACAGCCCGTCAAGGACGAAGTGATGGTGGCGGTGGCGGCAGCGGATGCAGCTGGCTCTCCAGACTCCTGTTTCAGCTTTTTCAGGCCATGTCTCATCACGACAAAGGTATCAAAGCCCAAAGCCGCATTAATAACTAACTGCAAGCATAAAAAAAGGCATTTACTTTCATATTTAATCCTTTTTTCCATTTTGCATCCCATTTTTTCTTCTCCTTTGTCTAAACTGGCTTTTTACCATAACAGGAAGCAGGCACACTAAACTTTTGAATGCTTTATGAAGTAGATTTAAATTTTAGCCCACAGAAGATTATGGTGGGTGCAGTGGCTTTATCTGATATGCACACCTATCACACCAACTTCTGCAACAGGAGTGCAAATTTGCAAAATATGCCCCTATAGTTATACCTAAAGCACAAAGAAATGTATAGAACACAAAACAGGCCAATTGGGCCAATGTTGGCATTTGCTCCTGAGCAAACAGCCTGATCACATTTATCCATCCTATTTCTCTACCTCTCATCCTCTTTGTCTTCATTCAGGTATCCAATCTAAACTTGAGTACTGACATGGTTTATGCTTTAACCACTAACCATGGAAATGAATTACACAGCCTCACTATTCTCAGTGTAAAGTTTCTCTTCTCTGAATCGCTTATATTTAATTTTGCTCTCAAACCCTCAGCTTCTAGAAACAGTCTGCTTATCTCTACTCTGTCCCATCTTTTCATGATTTTAATCATTTCTATATCATCTCAGATTAGCTCAGAATTTGATGGGGGGAGGCCTTTATCCAAGATCAATTCCGATCAGTGAATCAACAATACCACCAACAGAAAGGGTTGACAAGGTCTTATTAACAGGTAACATTTATGCAACAAAACTGCCAGGTTATAACCATCTCCAATAACAGAAAGCTGAGCCATCTGCCCTTGATCATAAATAGCACCATCAGCGCTGAGTCCCTCACCATCAACACCTTTGAGGTCACCACTAACCAGCTATATCAACACCAAGGGTACCAACAGCAGGACAGAGGCCGAGTACTCTGTGATGAGTGTCTTACTTCTCGATCGCTCAAAACCTTATTCACCACCTATAAGGTTCAACTCAGGAGCGTAATGGAATGCTCACCACTTGCCTGAATGAGTGCCGCAGCAAAAACACTCAATAAGTTTGACACCATCCAGAAGTGAACAGTTCACTGAGGGTCTCTGTCATTGGAGTCATTACCCACTCTCTCCACTGCCAGAACACCAGGCAGCAGTATGTGCGATCTACAAAATGCACTGCAGCAACTCACCATGGTCTCTGTGACAGCAGCTGCCTTCTCTGCAGCCTCCACCACCGAGAAGGACAAGAGCACCAATGTTGTGGGAACACCATCAGCTCCAAGTTCCTTTCCAAGTCACACACTATCATCGTGACTTCTGCTCAAAAGTACATGTGTGAACATTGCGAGGAAACAATAAAAAAGCTTGGCCGTGATGCCATCCCCACAGCAGACCAGCCTGACAACAATGATTAACTTGGTTCAAGCATGAAGAATGGACCCTTGACTGAGGTACTGCAAAACTGTAGCACCATGTCTCCATATCAGTCAATAACTTCAGGATAGATGGAACAAGAAAAACATGGCTTATGTGTGGCACTTGTATATTATTTTTCATTTTTAAATTTGCAAATTAAAACAAAAAGCTGGCCAGAGAGAAGGGAAATCTGCCCTGTGCAAAAAGGTTTACCTCCAATCTTTCATTACTGATTCTTTCTCCATCTGCAGAACTTGTCACTGAGCCACTGCTGATAGGCAGTGAATTAAGGCACTAACAATACTGTACCCAGGAAACATTACCTTTCGCTGACTGGCTGCAATGACTGTGGGAAGCCAGCGACTCTCACGAGTGTCCATTAGCAGGAAGATGACATCATGTGAGCAAATGAGCTTCTCCAGTTGTTCAACATCTTTCTGAGCCTGTTGCATCGTCACTGCAGAAAAATTCACCGGGTGACCTGGCATTGGTATGCTAAGGTTAAATCCCTCCACTTTCTGCAATGGGAAAAAGTCAGTAGTAACTCATCTTTACAAGGGAGTGCAGCTTGCAGAATAGCTGTATTTTATTTTGAATTATGCCCTTGCCCACAGAAGTTGAAGAATGTAAGTTTTTGATATATAAGATGGTAATGAGATTGGGAAAGAGTTTTCAGAAATTGACTCCACAGAGCTACTTCGCTTCCAGAATCTACAATTATATCAGCTGATATGGGGAAATTGAATAGAAAATCTTGATATCGCAATTTATAATGGTAAATACTGATGGAAGTTGCAACCAAGGTGGCAACAGGAAGGAAGGTTTGTGAACAGGAAGTCTGTGCTATATGGAAGATTTTAATAGCAAGATAGATTTACTTTTATACAGCACCATTCACATCCTCAGGATGTCCCAACATAACTGATAGTCAATAAATTACTTTTGAAGTGAAGACATTGTTTTGCAGGCAAACATAGCAGCCAATTAGCAAACATCAAGGCCTCACATACTGAAATGGAATATTTGGCCCGTTGATTTGTTTTTGTAAATGTTGGCCAGATTATTGAGAGAAATCCCTGCCCTTCCTTCATTAGCACCATGAGATCTTAGACAGATCCTCTATCTGGCAAAACATATTGATTTATTGCTGAGCTACAGTGCTGGTCACCCTTTAATATCCCAAAGCAAGTGGCCATTAATTATTTTATTTTTTATTTAGAGATACAGCACTGAAACAGGCCCTTCGGCCCACCGAGTCTGTGCCGACCAACAACCACCCATTTATACTCACCCTACAGTAATCCCTCATTCCATGACAATATGAAAGGCACAATTCAACATGGTGGCTCCTCATCAGACCCCTTTCCTATCCTGAGTGGCGTGAAACAGGGCTGCGCTCTCACACCCACACTTTTTGGGATTTTCTTCTCCCTGCTGCTTTCACATGCGTTCAAGTCCTCTGAAGAAGGAATTTTCCTCCACACAAGATCAGGGGGCAGGTTGTTCAACCTTGCCCGTCAAAGAGCGAAGTCCAAAGTACGGAAAGTCCTCATCAGGGAACTCCTCTTTGCTGACGATGCTGCTTTAACATCTCACACTGAAGAGTGCCTGCAGAGTCTCATCGACAGGTTTGCGGCTGCCTGTAATGAATTTGGCCTAACCATCAGCCTCAAGAAAACGAACATCATGGGGCAGGACGTCAGAAATGCTCCATCCATCAATATTGGCGACCACGCTCTGGAAGTGGTTCAAGAGTTCACCTACCTAGGCTCAACTATCACCAGTAACCTGTCTCTCAATGCAGAAATCAACAAGCGCATGGGAAAGGCTTCTACTGCTATGTCCAGACTGGCCAAGAGAGTGTGGGAAAATGGCGCACTGACACGGAACACAAAAGTCCGAGTGTATCAAGGCTGTGTCCTCAGTACCTTGCTCTATGGCAGCGAGGCCTGGACAACGTATGTCAGCCAAGAGCGACGTCTCAATTCATTCCATCTTCGCTGCCTCCGGAGAATACTTGGCATCAGGTGGCAGGACCGTATCTCCAACACAGAAGTCCTTGAGGCGGCCAACATCCCCAACTTATACACACTACTGAGTCAGCGGCGCTTGAGATGGCTTGGCCATGTGAGCCGCATTGAAGATGGCAGGATCCCCAAAGACACATTGTACAGCGAGCTCGCCACTGGTATCAGACCCACCGGCCGTCCATGTCTCCTCTTTAAAGACGTCTGCAAACGCGACATGAAGTCCTGTGACATTGATCACAAGTCGTGGGAGTCAGTTGCCAGCGTTCGCCAGAGCTGGCGGGCAGCCATAAAGGTGGGGCTAAAGTGTGGCGAGTTAAAGAGACTTAGCAGTTGGCAGGAAAAAAGACAGAGGCGCAAGGAGAGAGCCAACTGTGCAACAGCCCCGACAAACAAATTTTTCTGCAGCACCTGTGGAAGAGTCTGTCACTCTAGAATTGGCCTTTATAGCCACTCCAGGCACTGCTCCACACACCACTGACCACCTCCAGGCGCTTACCCATTGTCTCTCGAGACAAGGAGGCCAAAGAAGAAACAGTAATCCCATATTCCCTATCACCTACCTACACTAGGGGCAATTTACAACGGCCAATTTACCTATCAATATTAATGTATTAGCCCAAATGTCAAGTACAGCAGACTATTGAAGTGTCAGCTTGGTCCAATGGTAGCACTCTTGCATCTGAACGAGAAGGTAGTGGGTTCAAGATCTACTCCACGGTTGACCCTTCAATGTAGTACTGAGGTAAGCGCTGTCTTTCAGATGAGATTTCAAACCAAGCCTGTTCAAACCTACCTGTTCAGGTGCACATAAAATATCCATGGCACTACAGTATTTGAAGACGATACAGGGAAAGACAGTCCTGACTAACATTTTCCTCATGGTCAACACCTCCAAAAATAGTTTCATTCATCATTTATCTCACTGCTATCACCTTTCTCTAAACAACAGTGACGATACTTCAAAAATGATTCATTGGCTGTGAAGTGCTTTGGGACATCCTGAAAGTGCGAATGGTGCTATATAAATGCAAGCTGCAACCTACTCTACTCTTCAAACAAGCTTTTGCTCGATATCCATCAGTAAGCAGGAACCAGAGCCAACTCCCTTCCCCCATCCCCATCCTAACCCGGTTTGCTTAGACAAGTTTCTTCTAATAGCTGACAGGTCAGATTTTTCAATGGTTCTCTCATATCCAACTAAACTCAGCTCTTAAAATACAGCATCAGTTTTATTAAGAATTCTTCAGGATCAGCGCATTACTTCATTAATTACTGAACAGCTTTCATACTTTAACATGAACAAGGACCCTGCAATAGATCAGTAATTTAGTAACCTGGTGCACTCCCAGCTATTCAACCATCAGTACAACTATGCTTTTACACTGCAAGTCACTACCTCACAATTACAAAAGGAACAGCAGATAGAAAACATGCAATGTCAAATGCACGGAAAAGAGCATTTTAACATGCAACAATTTTTTTTTATTCCCTCCGTTATAGGATCAACACAATTTTGGTCACTTTCCAAATTGCTAATGCATTATAGAAAAAGACACCCTACGGGTGGAGCTCTCAGTGAGTGCCAAGAAAAGGATCACAGATCTGTATATAGAATTCAGAACAGATACACAAGGCAGCAGAAGCTCCTCCTCACCAGAAATGGACACTAACAAGCACATACGGTAACTGAACTGAATAAATAATCCATCCATTTCACAACGTTTTTACATTTCCAGTTGCCCTTGTGCTATTAACTGGAGCTGCTGTTATAATTTGTTAATAAGGGAGAGGGGGGCCATTTAGGTAATTTTTTTGTAAGTAATCATTATAACTAGGATTGCATCAAAGAGAGAGTTAACAAAAAAGCTCTTAATTACATTGAGTTATCAATTCTTGGTGTGTGGAACCTGGAACTATAACTTAGAACTTACGGATGGCTGGGGCGCGATACGAACAGAAATATAGCAGTATGAGGTCAGCCTAGGAGGAAGAGGCAGGAAATTTGGCATCAAGTTGATATCATAAAGCAGAGTATCCCGATTGCTCTATAATCATTCCTCTACTGAATTTCCGATCAGGCTGTTGAAAACTGACTGTTTGAGTGCACAGACAACTTGTGCTGCTCCAGTACAGCAATTGGACTCAACACATTATCCAATCTCTGGTTGAAAATCTAACTCCTAGCTACGGGATCACATGATGCCTTCTGATGGTTTGCATTTAGATAAATTTAAGCAATACTCAGCACAAATACCTATTTCAGTTATATTTGAAATATAAATACTTGAAATGGATTTATAATTTTACAATGTCAATTGCATATGCAGCCTACAAAGATAAATGAAACACACGGCTGGATTTTGTGCAGGTGTGGCTCCCGGTGCCGGGCCGAAAAGGTGATGCGGGGGGAACCCCGCCTCTGCATTTTTCAGCACCCCAAAGCGATCTTTCGGTCTTTTAGGGGGGGTCAAAGTTTTAGGGGCATGATCCCTTTAAAGACTTTATAGGGACATGGACATGGACCCGGCCTCCAAGAGCTGCCGGCCAATTACAGGGCTGGCAGCTCAGCAGTGTCTGCAGCGTCACTGGGAGTGGTGGACACTGCCGGTACTGCAGAGGCCTTGGACCCAGGCGCAGCGTAGGTGGATGAGGCGGGGTCGCCGGGGCCAGTCCCGAAGGCTCTGGCAAGGGAAGATGGTCATTTCAGTCCAGAGGGAGGGGGTGTCCCAGGGGGTACAGTTGTTCCCCAGGGGGTCCTCTGTGGGCCACAAATTGCCCATGAAGGAGGGACCCCCTCAGGCCCGTTGGGGGAGGGGGGGGGGCACCCCACATTACAAGGCATCCTCCTCTCATCAGTGGCGGGAAGAGGCCCTTAATAGGCCAGTTAAGGGCCTCAATTGGCCTCTGAGCAGGAAGTTCGTTGTCAGCCTATCCTGCCCCTGGTGAGATCGGAAACCAGAATCCCAGGATTGGGTACCGTGGCAGGCGATTCTGCTCTGATTCTCTGGCAACCCCCGCCATGAAACCCTCCTTCTGGATGAGCACAAGATCCAGCCCATAGTTTCTTTTGTTCTTGAACATACACAGCATTCAGATATAAACATTTACATATACTCCAGCATCAGTGTCGGTATCTGCCAGTGTACACCACAGATCTCAGTGCAGTGCTTTAGGGCAGTGTTCGAAGGACTAAGTCTGCTTTCCCTTATTACCAGCAATAACAAATTGCTCAAACTTGAGAGCAGGCCATAGCATTGTTTTTTAAATGAAAAAGGAAAGGAAATGGCATTATTATTTTGGTATTCATCTAAAGACTAATAATTCCGGTTTGTGAAATACATTTCCTTGCTGCTTGTTAACAAAAGGCTTCCAGTACACACTACAGCTACACGACTGCTTGTGAAAGTCATGATTCCTCTTCATTAGTTAGCTCCAGGCTTGAGATGATGAAATGCAACAGGGATCATTAGCAACGATCCAATTTCAGGATACAGGAACAACCAACTGTTTTGTTTTGTTTGTGTTGCATTTTCTTTTTTTTGTTTAAAGTGACCTCTAATTCAATCCCTTAAAGACTGACTCATACTGGCACAGTTTCACTGGAACTAAGACCCCTCTAGTAACCATTCTTCAAGGATGCACCTACAAAGAGCGCTCGCAGATTACTGAACTGGGGGAGAAATTGCAGCTGAGACAAATCCTAAACTTATCTTCATACAAACATTTTTTATTTATATTTTATTGATAATGCTTTGTACTAATCAAGGTGAGGATTTCAATTGTTGGGAAATGGCATGACTTTTGTAATCACGGTCATCACCGACCACTCCAACCTCAGATATAGTGCCCTTTATTCTACTGTCTCATCCCTTGTGAAAGAACTTGCGTCAAAAAGACTAGAATTGAAGTCTCCGTGTGAGCCCTTCAGTGGAAGGGAATACTTTGGTGGCTTACTTGCTGGTTTGCTGTGCAAAGAAACCTGTCCTGATGCCCCAGAGTCTAGATCACAAACTTGCTATTTGCAAAATATTGAGTGCCTCCTCATGCCCCACTAACCTTGCCAAAAAAACCTTGCCAAAAAAACCTTGCTAAACTAGGTCCATTAATTTTGAATTACATAAAGAGCTGAACTGTCACACAGCATTAATAATCATAACCAACTTGTCTCCCAAAAATAGACAGAGCAAAGAATTTTAGCACTTAAGACTAATCATGAATTTGTAAGGACCCTTTGTAGTTTGAACCACCTTTGGCGAACATCACAAAAAGTTTTTAAAACAGTCTCTTCACCTAAAAGGAAAGACCACCTATCAGGAGATGTAAATTTTACTACAAGCTAATTACAAGTCCATTGTTTTCAATACATGATTCAAAAACCATTTATGCTTAAAAGTGCAGGCATGCCTGAGCACATGGCTGTGGATTGCTGGAACACTTCAAAGGCAAATACACTTAGTCATGCATAATTATTAGCCTTAAACAATGAACACATTTCTAAAAGAAAGTTCAACAATTAAATTCAAAATATTCCAATTTGCCAATTAGTGTCAAATGATGTCCAGTTCAAAGACCTCAAAATATTCACCTTTCTCCTTAATAAAGCACAGAAAGGATAAGACATGTAAAAGTACTAGTAATAAACCACAATAACTCAAATAATGGTCTTGTGTAAGAAGATGTCTCATAGCAGTTCACAATAAGAGGTGACAGAGTAAAGGGACAAAAGCCTCAATGAAAGAGGAATTTTTTTTTTTTAAAAGGAGTCTTTTGAAAATAGGAGCAGTAGCAAGGTGGAGGGAACTGGGTAAAGAATTGCAGAGGCAAGGAATGTTACAACTGGAAAATAACATGGGCTTGGGCAAGAGTTTAGGAAAAATCTGCAACTTAGAGTCATGAAGCATGGTCGTTACATGAAGGAGAAAAAATTGCAGAGACATGAGGCAGAACTTACTGGATTGTTCTTCAAGAGAGCCACTGCAGACTCAGTGGGCTGAATGGCCTCCTAGTGTGCTGTACTTTTCTATGATTCTATGTTTGCAAGAACATAAAGCAGGAGGAAATCACTTAAGATATATCATTTTCAAAAGTCTCTTCATTAGATGTAACGGTGATTATTTTAATACCTTAATGTGTGTGCTTTTCAAACCCATCTGCAAAATACAGAAAAGGATTCTTAGACCTAAATTCTAATAATAAAATATTCTCAATAAATTGTGTTTATAATAAAGTTAACACAAGCACTAGTGACAGGTTACAAGAACGGATCGTGTACTTTTTCCTGCACCCTTCAACTCAATGTTTTTTGTGCCCTAACTTGCTGGAAGTGTGAATTGATAATTGTATGGCGGGAGCAACAGGGCATCAGGGACCTCAACGAATGGCAGGATCAGCTGTATATCTCCTGAACCAATGAGATTGAAGGACTGAGAAAGAAACAGAGGAATGCTAGAGACGGAGGGTGAATTAAATTGGGTGAACTAGAGTCAGGTACAGAGAAAGAAATAGATGGAAAGAAAGCTTGTATTGAGAACGAAAAAAAAGAGACAGAAAGAAAAAGTAAGAAAACAACCTTAAAAAGGACATTTTTAAAATTTCTGACAATTATTTGCTGCATGCAAGAATGAGATTGAACATTTTAAATTGTTCCCTTTCTGGACTAGAGAGGTTGACTGGCATTACATTAACAATCATCACATCATTAAAAAAGTACTTAAACTATTAAGTTCCAGTCCTAGCTTTCTGTGGTAACTTTAATGGTCAGTTAATGTGCAAATTCAGCAAGTTGTTAAAAGTAACGGGTAGCCACAGTGAGGTGCCATTTGTGCAAAGCAAACAGCGAAACAGCACAAAGCAGCCAGCAAATTCTAGAGATACGCAACTCATGGCGTATCTCTCAATCGTCTGAATTTGCTGGCCGATCTGCACATTAATAATAGCATGCCATTATTCTTCCAGCAATATCCTGCCCAAGATGTTTTTGTGGTTTGAGAATAACAGACCATAATAAGCACTCACCCAATTTGTCGGTCCTCTGTTTTCTGTAGAATGCCTGGAGGAGGTTACATGGATAGCAATGGGTGAGGCCATGCAGGGTTTGCCATACAAGGATGCAAAGTTTAAATTGAAGGGCTTGAGGGAATGCCTTTCCAAGTATTTAGAGACACCAGGGGCAAGTAGGGATTAGCAATGCGCATATCCAAGAGTGCATAATAATAATAAAGCTGTTCATGGTTTTATATCAACAGGACAGTTAAATCATGCAAATATTCTTCAATTGCTTCTTTCCCACCCTCTGTAAGGGTGTTAGACAATTTTCATTTTGGTGTATGTAACTTTCCATTTGTGTCCAATTCTTCTTCTCACTCTTTCTCTAGCACTCTCTTTGTAAGAGATTCCTTCTCTTATCCTGCTCTATTGCATGTCTCCCAGTGTCTCTGCATGGTTCTTACATATGCTCCTTTGCTGATGTATTCAAATTCTGTGCCTCAACTTTGTCAAAGCAAAGGGCATTCAGCAGGATGGCAGCCATCCTCTAAAAGGTTGGAGATGGGTACTGGAATCAAACAAAGGAGAAAGAGAATGTGGGGAGCAAGGGACTGACTCTCAAAGCACTCAAGATTGGAATGGGGTAAGGGACTGGCAGCATTCAAAGCACAGGAGGTGGGGGGGGGGGGGGACAGGCACCACACAACAGCTGGGATATGGTACTTGGGAGAACTGGCAACTGGGCCCTAGGATCACTTGTGAGGGGGAAAGGGAGTGTCTGCAAGCTTGAAGGGTTTCAATGGAAAGGGGAAAGATGTTGAGTCTAGTAGCATCGGTGGGACAGGGCTGAAAACTGGCAGCAATAAAAGGAGTCTGATCAGTATCAGGCAAGGTGACTGGGGTTTGTCGGGACTCAGAAGGGTAACTGGCATCTGCCTATGTTGTGCCTTTATTCCCTTGTCCTTCCCCCCACCTTTTGTGCTGTGCCAGGCATGAAGCAGCACTACTTTAACAAAGCCGTTAGTTTGTACAGGCCCAGTATTTTTTTGGCAGTGGAAATTTCAGAACTAAGAATCAACTGCGCAAACTCCCAACTTGCCACTGGTGAAATGAGATTGTGAGATTTTGCCAGGCATCAAATGGCAGTCTGCTAATTGTCACAGGCTGAAAAAGAACAGGCTGGAAACAGAGTTCAAGCGTACTCTGTGTCTGGGAAACATCAGTAGGAGAGTCCAGACAAACAGTGAAAGCTCTGGAAAGAGGCTAGAGCTTAATCTTCAGGTCCAAGAGAAAAGGCCAACAGCATGCAGAAGAAATCTGTTACCAGCATTTATTTCTAAGGTATAATGGATAAGCCTGCAAATAGCCTTGAGATTTCTTTATACATTTACTATGATACATAAATTAAATTGCTAGAGCTATATTTTTGAGGAGCCAAACGGTCACTAAAAGTGCTCCGTGGACTCAGAACTTTTACTATCCCGTTGACGATGGAATCTGCATGGAGAAGTAAATGAGTGCTCTTCTGAGTTAGCTTTCAGCCATGATTCCTCAAAAACATTGAGATTTTAAAAGAAGGTATTATTATTGAACCTAAATTTTTATGTATATTAGTTATGTTGTGCTGTGTATATTAGTCACACCACATACCAACTAAAATAAGGACATGTTAGAATATCCACATTGTTCCAATTCATGGTCAGTTTAATAAAATTGAGGAAAAATCAACATTAGTTCCCTCAGGCAATCTGTATACTATAGGATCTCATATAATATTTATCTTTTACATTACCAGGCCACAAGGAAAACCTACTGCTGCTACTTGGTTGTATTTATAGCTGAGAGGCTGAAGCTAAACTGGATTTGGCAGTGCATTCAGCAAGGACTCGTTCGATCTATTTTTCTACAGAAACTTTTTTTAGATTTGAAAACAGAACAGTACAGAATCTAAGCAAGGATAAACTTGATTGTTGCATATATACTGGCCCCCTTTGTTTTGAAAATCAAGTACTGTTTACCAAAGTCAACTGTTTTTCAGTATAAGTATAAATAATTATTAAATTCTGCCACTAAAAATTAATCCCAGTCCAGCCAGCCGGCTTGTATTTATTTCCAAGATCAAAATCTATTACTTCTCATTGTATAAACCAGCTCCATTTGTACAAATAGGAATCACTCTGCTCACTTTTGAATCTACCAACTGTAAAAAGTGGCATTGCACAAAAAAAAATGACATTCTAGTTGCTGAATGATCAGATGTTAAAGTAATGCCTCAGAGTACTGCTAAACCTATTTTTTTTAAATTGGAAGATTTTGTCTATTTCCTTCAAAGCCCTTGCCTTTCTTATGCCACATACTATAATCAACCAAAACATGAGGTGATCTCCCAGGCCTCAGATGAATATGCTCTTCAATTAGTTATGAACTTAATGACCAAATCAATAGCCTGCAGTAATCTGGGGAAGGCGGTGGTGTAATGGTATTGTAACCCAGAGACCCAGGGTATTTCTCTGGGGGCATGGGTTTGAATCCCACCACAGCAGAAGGTGGAATTTGAATTTAATTAATAAATCTGGAATTAAAAAGCTAGTCTAATGATGGCCATGAAACCATTGTCGATTGTTTTAAAAACCCATCAGGTTCACTAATGTCCTTTAGGGAAGGAAATCTGCTGTCCTTACCTGGTCTGGCCTACATGTGACTCGAGACCCACAGCAATGTGGTTAACTCTTACATGCCCTCTGAAATGGCCTAGCAAGCCACTCAGTTGTACCTAACCGCTACGAAGTCAATAAAAAGAAATGAAACCAGACGGACCACCTGGCATCAACCGAGGCACAGGAAACGACAACGGCAAACCCAGTCCTATCGACCCTGCAAAGTCCTCCTTACTAACATCTGGGGGCTTGTGCCAAAGTTGGGAAAGCTGTCCCACAGACTAGTCAAGCAACAGCCTGACATAGTCAACCTCACGGAATCATACCTTACAGATAATGACCCAGACACTGCCATCACCATCCCCGGGTATGTCCTGCCCCACCGGCAGGACAGACCCACCAGAGGTGGTGGCACAGTGGTATACAGTAGGGAGGGAGTTGCCCTGGGAGTCCTCAACATCGACTCCGGACCCCATGAAGTCTCATGGCATCAGGTCAAACATGGGCAAGGTAACCTCCTACTGATTACCACCTACTACCCTCCCTCAACTGATGACTCAGTACTCCTCCATGTTGAACACCACTGAGGGTGGCAAGGGCTCAAAATGTACTCTGGGTGGGGGACTTCAATGTCCATCACCAAGAGTGGCTCGGTAGCACCACTACTGACCGAGATGGCCAAGTCCTAAAGGACACAGCTGCTAGACTGGGTCTGCGGCAGGTGGTGGGGGATCCAACACGAGGGAAAAACATGCTTGACCTTGTCCTCACCAATCTGCGTGCCGCAGATGCTTCTGTCCATGACAGTATTGGGAGGAGTGACCACCGCACAGTCCTTGTGGAGACGAAGTCCCGCCTTCATATTGAGGATACCGTCCATCATGTTTATTTTATTTTATTTAGAGATACAGCACTGAAACAGGCCCTTCGGCCCACCGAGTCTGTGCCAACCAACAACCACCCCTTTATACTAGTCCTACATTAACCCCATATTCTCTACCATATCCCCACCATTCTCCTACCACCTACCGACACGAGGGGAAATTTATAATGGCCAATTTATCTATCAACCTGCAAGTCTTTGGCTGTGGGAGGAAACCCACGCAGACACAGGGAGAACTTGCAAACTCCGCACAGGCAGTACCAAGAACTGAACCCGGGTCGCTGGAGCTGTGAGGCCGCGGTGCTAACCACTGCACCACTGTGCTGCCCAGTGTTGTGTGGCACTATCGCCGGGCTAATTGGGACAGATTTCGAACAGATCTAGCAAACCAAAACTGGGCATCCATGAGGCACTGTGGGCCATCAGCAGCAGCAGAATTGTACTCAACCACCATATGTAACCTCATGGCCTGGTATATCCCCCACTCTACCATTACCATCAAGCCAGGAGACCAACCCTGGTGCAATGAAGAGTGCAGGAGGGCATGCCAGGAGCAGCACCAGGCATACCTCAATGAGATGTCAACCTGGTGAAGCGACAACCCAGGACTACTTGCATGCCAAACTGCGCAAGCAGCATGCAATAGACAGAACTAAGCGATCCCATAACCAACGGATCAGATCTAAGCTCTGCAGTCCTGCCACATCCAGCCATGAATGATGGTGGACAATTAAACAACTAACTGGAGGAGGTGGCTCCACAAATATCCCCATCCTCAATCATGGGGGAGCCCAGCACATCAGTGCGAAAGATAAGGCTGAAACATTTGCAACAATCTTCAGCCAGAAGTGCCGAGTTGCTGATCCATCTCGGCCTCCTCCTGAAGTACCAAGCATCACAGATGCCAGACTTCAGCCAATTCGATTCACTCTGTTTGATATCAAGGAACGACTGAAGGCACTGGATACTGCAAAAGCTATGGGCCCTGACAATATTCCGGCAATAGTACTGAAGACCTGTGCTCCAGAACTTGCTGTGCCCCTAGCCAAGCTGTTCCAAAACAGCTACAACACTGGCATCTACCCTGCAATGTGGAAAATTGCCCAGGTATGTCCTGTACACAAAAAGCAGGACAAGTCCAACCCGGCCAATTACCGCCCCTTCAGTCTACTCTCAATCATCAGTAAAGTGATGGAAGGTGTCATCAACAGTGCCATCAAGCGGCACTTGCTTAGCAATAACCTGCTCAGTTTGGGTTCCGCCAGGGCCACTCAGCTCCTGACCTCATTACAGCCTTGGTTCAAACATGGAAAAAAGAGCTGAACTCCAGAGGTGAGGTGAGAGTGACTGCCCTTGACATCAAGGCAGCATTTGACCGAGTATGGCATCAAGGAGCCCTAGCAAAACTGAGGTCAATGGGAATCAGGGGGAAAACCCTCCACTGGCTGGAGTCATACCTAGCGCAAAGGAAGATGGTTGTGGTTTGAACAAAGAACAGTACAGCACAGGAACAGGCCATTCGGCCCTCCAAGCCTGTGCCGATCTTCATGCCTGTCTAAACTAAAACCTTCTGCACTTCCGGGGACTGTATCCCTCTATTCCCATCCTATTCATGTATTTGTCAAGATGCCTCTTAAACGTCACTATCGTACCTGCTTCCACCACCTCCCCCGGCAGCAAGTTCCAGGCACTCACCACCCTCTGTGTAAAGAACTTGCCTCGTACATCCCCTCTAAACTTTGCCCCTCGCACCTTAAACCTATGTCCCCTAGTAACTAACTCTTCCACCCGTCCCCTAGTAACTGACTCTTCCACCCTGGGAAAAAGCTTCTGACTATCCACTCTGTCCATGCCACTCATAACTTTGTAAACCTCTATCATGTCGCCCCTCCACGTCCGTTGTTCCAGTGAAAACAATCCAAGTTTATCCAACCTCCCCTCATTGCTAATGCCCTCCAGACCAGGCAACATCCTGGTAAACCTCTTCTATACCCTCTCCAAAGCCTCCACATCCTTCTGGCAGTGTGGCGATCAGAATTGCATGCAATATTCTAAGTGTGGTGTTGTTACAGGTCAATCATCTGAGCTCCAGGACATCACTGCAGGAGTTCCTCAGGGTATTGTCCTGGGCCCAACCATCTTCAGCTGCTTCATCAATGACCTTCCTTCAATCATAAGGTCAGAAGTGAGGATGTTCGCTGATGATTGCACAATGTTCAGCACCATTCGTGACTCCTCAGATACTGAAGCAGTCCGTGTAGAAATGCAGCAAGACCTGGACAATATCCAGGCTTGGGCTGATAAGTGGCAAGTAACATTCGTGCCACACAAGTGCCAGGCAATGACCATCTCCAACAAGAGAAAATCTAACCATCTCCCCTTGACATTCAACGGCATTACCATCTATGAATCCCCCACTATCAACATCCTAGGGGCTACCATTGACCAGAAACTGAACTGGAGTAGCCATATAAATATTGTGGCTACAAGAGCAGGTCAGAGGCTTGGAATCCTGAGGCAAGTAACTCACCGCCTGACTCCCCAAAGCCTGTCCACCATCTACAAGGCACAAGTCAGGAGTGTGATGGAATACTCTCCACTTGTCTGGATGGGTGCAGCTCCAACAACACTCAAGATGCTCGACACCATCCATGACAAAGCAGCCCGCTTGATTGGCACCCCATCTACAAACATTCACTCCCTCCACCACCGACGCACAGTGGCAGCAGTGTGTACCATCTACAAGATGCACTGCAGCAATGTACCAAGGCTCCTTAGACAGCACCTTCCAAACCCACGACCTCTACCAACTAGAAGGACAAGGGCAGCAAATACATGGGAATACCACCACCTGCAAGTTCCCCTCCAAGTCACACACCATCCTGACTTGGAACTATATCGCCGTTCCTTCACTGTCGCTGGGTCAAAATCCTGGAACTCCCTTCCTAACAGCACTGTGGGTATACCTACCCCAAATGGACTGCAGCAGTTCAAGAAGGCAGCTCACCACCACCTTCTCAAGGGCAATTAGGGATGGACAATAAATGCTGGCCTGGCCAGTGATGCCTACATCCCATGAATGAATAAAAAAAAAATCTTACTGATAATGTATCAAACAATTTGTGATGTACATCCTATTTAGTTGCACAACTAATTGCCTGAACATGACTTTAACTCTCAGAAGGCAGGAAAATCTAACTCACAGAATTGTTACAGTGCAGAAGGAGGCCATTTGGTCCATTGTGGCTGCACCAGCTCTCCTAATGAGCATTTCACCTAGTGCCATTTCCCCGCTTTCTCCCCATAACCCAGCACATTCTTCCTTTTCATATAACAATCTCATTCCCTTTTGAATGCTTCAATTGAACCTGCCTCCGCCACAGTCTCAGACAGTGCATTCCAGACCTTAACCACTCATAGAACATAGAACATTACAGCGCAGTACAGGCCCTTCGGCCCTCAATGTTGCGCCGAACTGTGAAACCATCTGACCTACACTATTCCATTTTTATCCATATGTCTATCCAATGACCACTTAAATGCCCTTAAAGTTGGCGAGTCCACTACTGTTGCAGGCAGGGCGTTCCACGCCCCTACTACTCTCTGAGTAAATAAGCTACCTCTAACATCTGTCCTATATCTATCACCCCTCAACTTAAAGCTATGTCCCCTCGTGTTTGCCATCACCATCCGAGGAAAAAGACTCTCACTATCCACCCTATCTAACCCTCTGATTATCTTATATGTCTCTATTAAGTCACCTCTCCTCCTCCTTCTCTCTAACGAAAACAACCTCAAGTCCCTCAGCCTTTCCTCGTAAGACCTTCCCTCCATACCAGGCAACATCCTAGTAAATCTCCTCTGCACCCTTTCCAAAGCTTCCACATCCTTCCTATAATGCTGTGACCAGAACTGCACGCAATACTCCAGGTGCGGCCGCACCAGAGTTTTGTACAGCTGCAGCATGACCTCGTGGCTCCGAAACTCGATCCCCCTACTAATAAAAGCTAACACACCATATGCCTTCTTAACAGCCCTATTAACCTGGGTGGCAACTTTCAGGGATTTATGTACCTGGATACCAAGATCTCTCTGTTCATCTGCACTACCAAGAATCTTCCCATTAGCCCAGTACTCTGCATTCCTGTTACTCCGTCCAAAGTGAATCATCTCACACTTTCCGCATTAAACTCCATTTGCCATCTCTCAGCCCAGCTCTGCAGCCTATCTATGTCCCTCTGTATCCTACAACATCCTTCGGCACTATCCACAACTCCACCGACCTTCGTGTCATCCGCAAATTTACTAACCCACCCTTCTACACCCTCATCCAGGTCATTTATAAAAATGACAAACAGCAGTGGCCCCAAAACAGATCCTTGCGGTACACCACTAGTAACTAAACTCCAGGATGAACATTTGCCATCAATCACCACCGTCTGTCTTCTTTCAGCTAGCCAATTTCTGATCCAAAGCTCTAAATCACCTTCAACCCCATACTTCCGTATTTTCTGCAATAGCCTACCGTGGGGAACCTTATCAAACGCCTTACTGAAATCCATATACACCACATCCACGGCTTTACCCTCATCCACCTGTTTGGTCACCATCTCAAAAAACTCAATAAGGTTTGTGAGGCACGACCTACCCTTCACAAAACCGTGCTGACTATCGCTAATGAACTTATTCTTTTCAAGATGATTATAAATCCTATCTCTTATAACCTTTTCCAACATTTTACCCACAACCAAAGTAAGGCTCACAGGTCTATACTTACCAGGGCTGTCTCTACTTCCCTTCTTGAACAAGGGGACAACATTTGCTATCCTCCAGTCTTCCGGCAGTATTCCTGTCAACAATGACGACATAAAGATCAAGGACAAAGGCTCTGCAATCTCCTCCCTGGCTTCCCAGAGAATCCTAGGATAAATCCCATCTGGCCCAGGGGACTTATCTATTTTCACACTTTCCAAAATTGCTAACACCTCCTCCTTGTGAACCTCAATCCCATCTAGCCTAGTAGTCTGTATCTCAGTATTCTCCTCGACAACATTTTCTTTCTCTAATGTAAATACTGACGAAAAATATTCATTTAACGCTTCCCCTATCTCCTCTGATTCCACACACAACTTCCCACTACTATCCTTGATTGGCCCTAATCTAACTCTAGTCATTCTTTTATTCCTGATATACCTATAGAAAGCCTTAGGGTTTTCCTTGATCCTATCCGCCAATGACTTCTCGTGTCCTCTCCTCGCTCTTCTTCGCTCTCCCTTTAGATCCTTCCTGGCTAGCTTGTAACTCTCAAGCGCCCTAACTGAGCCTTCACATCTCATCCTAACATAAGCCTTCTTCTTCCTCTTGACAAGCGCTTCAACTTCTTTAGTAAACCACGGTTCCCTCGCTCGACAACTTCCTCCCTGCCTCACAGATACATACTTATCAAGGACACGCAGTAGCTGCTCCTTGAATAAGCTCCACATTTCTATTGTGCCCATCCCCTGCAGTTTCCTTCCCCATCCTACGCATCCTAAATCTTGCCTAATCGCATCATAATTTCCTTTCCCCCAGCTATAATTCTTGCCCTGCGGTATATACCTGTCCCTGCCCATCGCTAAGGTAAACCTAACCGAATTGTGATCACTATCACCAAAGTGCTCACCTACATCTAAATCTAACACCTGGCCGGGTTCATTACCCAGTACCAAATCCAATGTGGCATCGCCCCTGGTTGGCCTGTCTACATACTGTGTCAGAAAACCCTCCTGCACACACTGGACAAAAACTGACCCATCTAAAGTACTCGAACTATAGTATTTCCAGTCAATATTTGGAAAGTTGAAGTCCCCCATAACAACTACCCTGTTACTCTCGCTCCTGTCGAGAATCATCTTCGCTATCCTTTCCTCTACATCTCTGGAACTATTCGGAGGTCTATAGAAAACTCCCAACAGGGTGACCTCTCCTCTCCTGTTTCTAACCTTGGCCCATACTACCTCACTTTCTGTCGCTGTAATACTCTCCTTGATTAACAATGCCACACCCCCCCCCTTTTACCATCTTCTCTGTTCTTACTGAAACATCTAAATCCCGGAACCTGCAACATCCATTCCTACCCCTGCTCTACCCATGTCTCTGAAATGGCCACTACATCGAGATCCCAGGTACCAACCCATGCTGCAAGCTCACCCACCTTATTCCGGATGCTCCTGGCGTTGAAGTAGACACAGTTTAAACCAAGTTCTTGTTTGCCAGTGCCCTCTTGCGTCCTTGTAACCTTATCCCTGACCTCACTACTCTCAACATCCTGTACACTGTAACTACAATTTAGGTTCCCATTCCCCTGCTGAATTAGTTTAAATCCCCCCGAAGAGCACTAGCAAATCTCCCCCCCAGGATATTGGTACCCCTCTGGTTCAGGTGAAGACCATCCTGTTTGTAGAGGTCCCACCTACCCCAGAAAGAGCCCCAATTATCCAGGAAACCAAAACCCTCCCTCCTACACCATCCCTGCAGCCACGTGTTCAACTCCTCTCTCTTCCTATTCCTCGCTTCGCTAGCACGTGGCACGGGCAACAACCCAGAGATAACAACTCTGTTTGTTCTCGCTCTAAGCTTCCACCCTAGCTCCCTGAATTTCTGCCTCACTCACTTCGCGAAAAAGGTTTTCCTCATGTCACTTTTGCTTCCCTTACTAAATACTTTAAATCTGTGCCCTCCTGTTCTCAATCCTTTCACGAGTGGGAATAGTTTCTCCCTAATACTCTGGCCAGACCCCTCATGATTTTGAATATATCTACCAAATCTCCTCTCCGCCTTCTTTTCTCCAAGGAAAACAGTCCTAACTTCTCCAAACTATCTTCATAACTGAAGTTCCTCATCTCTGGAACCATTCTCGTGAATCTTTTCTGCACTCTGTCTAATGCCTTCACATCCTTCCTGAAGCGCGATGCCCAGAACTGGACACAATACTCCAGCTGAGGCTGAACTACTGTCTTAAACAAGTTCAACATAATCTCCTTGCATTTGTATTCTATGCCCCTAATAATAAAGCCCAGCATACTGTATGCTTTATTAACTGCTCTCTTTACCCGTCAAGGCTCCATGCAAAATTAAACCACTTTTTTCCAAACAGAACATTTTAAATTCAGTAGAAATGCCTCGATGAAGCTGCATCTGATGAAAATAGTTGTGACGGAATGGAACCATGCAGAAATAGATATGCAAGCCAGGAATATGAACTTCATTTGGCAGCTAGTCAACAAAAAGTTCAGTATTGTCTTGTGTACTCCACTACATTAGTAAGACATAATTTAGTCACACAGATTCAAGATCACACATATTATAATGTTTTAATTAAAAAACAAAATCCTTATTATTCAATTCCGTTATTTTTGGCTGGGTTCTCAGTGTAGACTGTGCCTAATTTGGAACTACATTTGGAACCTCACAAAAGAGCCCATGGAGCTGGTATGGAAACAGGAGAAGGGGATGGGGATATCACATTGACACAAAAGATACAGCTTCTGAAGTTGGGGCCAAAGCACAGTATCAGGGCATAGTGGAAGCTTAACCGTAAACCTGGCTGTGCTATACTCAACCTGGAGGCGTTTGGTGCTAAATCTGAGAGGAGAAAATATAAACGGGTCCCAATCTCTGCATCAGCATCGCTCACATTGAGCACAAACATTCTCCAAAACAATCTGAAAGAAGATCTGTGCACGCATTTATGTTACTGTAATTTGAGGGAATAAATTCCGAAAGAAACGTTCTGGAAAAGTTCTAGAGGTAGCAACATAGTAACCCATCCCTCAGATGTAGTAAATCTGAAACAAGGCAAGTCAAATGGAGCTTTAATACTTGCCTCTGAGATTTAAGAATATATATGGGAATCTCCTGTGGCTTTGGTGTTTGCTGCATCAGGCTGAGAGGTTACAGCACTACTAGTGGAGAAAACAGGAACAACTGCTGCAGCACCATCTCCAAAGAAAGTAAGAATAGCAGGAGCTACCATTACAGTAATACCTACTGACTTCAATGGAGTGGTGTCTTCTCAGAGTTACCCATTAATTTCAACAGACTGGAACTGTTACAGCATCACCCCTTGATTTAAATGTATCATGTCGCCTCCGTGACAATGTCCAAAAAATCCTCAAGCCTTTTTAAATACAAATCTATAGCGCAAGGGCTCTTCCTTAGTTTCCAATGCATTTTCTACTTAGTTGATGAGAATGTAACATAATTGTAGAGATAGGGGTGAAAAGGAATTCTGTAGAGTACAACTGTAACCATACATACAATGAAAAGTTTAACAAAAATCAATAGCATCCATTCCCAAGCCAATCAATACTTTAAAACATAGCTCTTAACTGTTGTTTCATCTATTGGTATTTTTGGTGTTGTCCTTGGACCCCCCTTCTACTCTCTCTAGATGACATATGCTGTCTATGTCAAATACAAAAGGGACCTTTGTAAAGACTTGGACTTTTGACAGTTTTATTCAGTTAGACACAAAAATAAGTACTTTTATTTACGAAGGCCTTCTAAGTTAACTCTTCTTATCCCATGAATCAAATTTTCAATTTTAATTCAGTGATTAGAGTCTTCTATGGTACAAGAATAGTTAATAGGTTTAGCAGGATCAATGCAGAGCCAAAAGGGCCACCTCCAAAGGTTCCAGCTGGCAGCTTGCTCCAGCTATGGCTGACTGCCAATGATGCCATTAACAGGACTGTAATATAAATAATCAACTGCAGATGGTTTGAAAATATAAAATACCTCTAGCCACATGGAACACTTGTTTGTAACATTTACTTTCCCCCTTCCTTAGATCCTGTGCTACACACCATTTTGAAGTGAAATTGTTAAAAGCAACTTGCATCCAGGCTTTGGTCTGCACTCTGTCACCAACAAGTATGAGGTACACGAGAACAGGATGGGATTTCTCTTTGCTTTTCCCCTATTAACCTCCCTTTGAAGAAGAAATTACCTCCTCAGTATCATTAGGATTTCAGTGAAGCATAGTGGGGAGAGACTTGCCCATTTTTTAAATCATTCACGCAATGTGAATATTACTGGCAAGGCCAGAATTTATTGCCCATTCTGAATAGTCCTTGAGAAGGTGACAGTGAGCCACCTTCTTGACAAATGACTGACTTGCTAGAGTCAACAGTATTGATGTGGATCTAGAGTCACATATAGGCCAGACTGGGTAAGGATGGCAGATTTCCTTCCCTACAGGACATTAGTGAACCAGATGTTTTTTTTTATAACAATCCAATAGTTTCATGGTCTTCTTTTTTCTTTTGGGCCTCCTTATCTCGAGAGACAATGGATACGCGCCTGGAGGTGGTCAGTGGTTTGTGAAGCAGCGCCTGGAGTGGCTATAAAGGCCAATTCTGGAGTGACAGGCTCTTCCACAGGTGCTGCAGAGAAATTTGTTTGTTGGGGCTGTTGCACAGTTGGCTCTCCCCTTGCGCCTCTGTCTTTTTTCCTGCCAACTACTAAGTCTCTTCGACTCGCCACAATTTAGCCCTGTCTTTATGGCTGCCCGCCAGCTCTGGCGAATGCTGGCAACTGACTCCCACGACTTGTGATCAATGTCACACGATTTCATGTCGCGTTTGCAGACGTCTTTATAACGGAGACATGGACGGCCGGTGGGTCTGATACCAGTGGCGAGCTCGCTGTACAATGTGTCTTTGGGGATCCATGGTCACCATTACTCATATTAGCTCATTATTCCAGACTTATTTAATTACCTGAAGTTAAATTCCCCAGCTGGCGTGGTGGGATTTGAACTCAAGTCTCTAGATCATTAGTCCAGGCCTCTGGATTACTATTCCTCTAACGTAATCACTATCCGACTGTTCCTTTTGAAATGTTCAGAAATATCCAGCAGTTCTATCATAGATTCTGTTCTTCTACATCTGGCAGAAGTGTTTTGAATGATATAATGCAAAGTGTGTTACAGGTTATTACTGTTATTGGTAATGTTGCAAACAATTTGAGGTTGTCTATTATGAGCAACAAAGATGTCTATCATACAATGTTAAAGCCTTTGATATGGGTCTTCCTGTGACATATTAGTAACAGTATGGTAAATGTGCCCAATAACCCTAGCCCAGTAAAGAATTCTGTAATGGCACAGCTATGATTAGAAATTGACCACATGAGCAATTGAAGGACTAACTCCCTAGCTTACCAATTCAAGGAGGATGTCACCATTCTCCAGTTTGCTGCTAAATTTAAAACAAAGTATAACGATAAGAAGACCAGGAGCATCATTGAGCAGAAGCTTAACTAGAATAACCAATGTTGTGGTTATAAAAGCAGGGCAGAGGCTGGGTACTCTGTAACAAGTGACCCCCCTCAGTGCCACTCTACGAGTTACCAAGCTCAAGTGTGTGATGCAATACTCACCACTTACCTGAATGGGTGCAGTCATAGTAACACTCAAGAAACTCAAACCCATCCAGGAATAAGTAGCTTGCTCGACTGGCGCCCAGCCACTGAACTCATTATCCGCTGGCTCCATCACTGGTGCACTGTGGCTGCAGTATGTGCTATCTGTGGGATGCACTGCAGTAACTGGCCCAGTCTTCTTTGAGAGCACCTCCTCGCCCCCAACCTCCAGCCTCAACCACCGAGGACAAACTGACATGGGACCACCACTAGTGCCAAATTGTTATACGGATTTGGACATATAGCGTTATTCCTCCATCATCATCTCCAAATCCTGGAATTATCTACCTAACACCGTGATGGAAGCAATATCATCACAAGGACTGCCATGGGTCAAGAAAACATCCAAATAATTCAGTTCCATATGACAGTCAGTGAATAATTATTCCAGATTGCCTTTTCATGCCATCCTGCAGCTAATACTTGTACTGCGCCAAAACTATCTCAAGAAAATAGTACCATAGTCTTACAATAATGCTGTAAACTTGTAAAACTTCATTCACCATGGCAGCCAGACACATCTGCAGAAAAGAGGTGAACCTATGTGATAGAAATGGGAAGTTTAAAATAATCCAGATTAAAACCAGCACGAAAAAATGTGAACTGAAAGTATGTAACAGAATGTAAAACAGCTCGTGAAATTGCTACATTCAAACAGGATTCATTATTAACTGCAGTATGATAAGAAAAACAAAGAAAAACACAGCTTCGGTTAATATGTGTCACTGCACATTTCAACTCTGAAAATGCCCCTCCCAATTTTTCCCTTGGGTTTTAGCATCCATTATGTTCACTTAAATAAAACCAAACATGATACTCGATTCTCTACAAGTAACATGCTCCCATGATGCCTTGCACTATTCACATTTGTGCATTTGTCAGGAAATTAACTCTATGTAAAATGGAAATTACATAGGCTAGGATTGTACTCCCTTGAGTACATAGACTAGGATTGTACTCCCTTGAGTACATAGACTAGGATTGTACACAAGACTGGGATTGTACTCCCTTGAGTACATAGACTAGGATTGTACTCCCTTGAGTATAGAAGATCAAGTGATGATCTCATTGTGGTGTTTAAGATAGTTGAAGGAATTGATAGTTTCTATCTACCCTATTTCCAATGGTGGAACAATACAGAAGAATGGGGCATAAAATGCAATTCAGGGGTAATGTCAAGAAGTATTGCTTCCCACAAAAAGTAGTGGAAGTCTGGAACTCTGTCCCCCAACAAGCTGCTGAGGCTAGGTCAATTGAAAATTTCAAAGCTGAGATTGATAGATTTTTGTTAGACACATGCTGTGGGAGGCGAGGGTGGAGATTGCAGGGGCTCTGACCCAAATTTTTAATTCCTCTCTGGCCACGGGGGAGGTGCCAGAGGACTGGAGAACAGCTAATGTGGTCCCACTATTTAAGAAAGGTTGTAGAGATAAGCCAGGGAACTACAAACCAGTGAATCCCATGTCAGTGGTAGGGAAGCTATTGGAGAAAATTCTGAAGGAGAGAATCTATCTCCACTTGGAGAGGCAAGATTTGATTAGGAATAGTCAGCATGGCTTTGTCAGAGGGAAGTCATGCCTAACAAATTTGATTGAATTTTTTGAGCATGTGACCAGGTGTGTAGATGAGGGTAGTGCAGTTGATGTAGTTTACATGGATTTCAGCAAAGCCTTTGACAAGGTCCCACATGGAAGACTTATCAAGAAAGCAAATGCACATGGGATACAGGGTAACTTGATAAGGTGGATTCAAAATTGGCTTAGCTGTAGGAGACAGAGAGTGATGACAAGACGGCTGTTTTAGTGACTGGAAGCCAGTGTCCAGTGGCGTACCACAAGGATCTGTGCTGGTTCCCCTATTGTTTGTCATTTATCAGTAAGTTCACGGATGACACAAAGATTCGCCGAGTGGTTAACAATGAGGTCGACTGTCTTGGGTTACAGGAAGATATAGACGGGATGGTCAAATGGGCAGAAAAGTGGCAGATGGAATTTAACCCTGAAAAGTGTGAGGTGATACACTTTGGAAGGAGTAATGTGACACGGAAGTATTCAATGAATAGCCTGACACTGGGAAGTTCCGAGGAACAAAGGGACCTTGGTGTGTTTGTCCATAGATCTCTGAAGGCAGAAGCGCAGGTTAATAGGGTGGTGAAAACGGCATATGGGACTCTTGCCTTTATCAATCGAGGCATAGATTACAAAAGCAGGGAGGTCATGTTGGAGTTGCACAGAACTTTGGTAAGGCCAAAGCTGGAGTACTGTGTGCAATTCTGGTCGCCACATTACAGGAAGGATGTGATTGTACTGGAGGGGGTGCAGAGGCAATTCACCAGGATGCTGCCTGGGATGACGCATTTAAGCTATAAAGAGAGGTTGGATAGGCTTGGGTTGTGTTCGCTGGAGCAGAGAAGACTGAAGGGTGACCTGATCGAGGTGTACAAGATTATGAGGGGCATGGACAGGGTGGATAGGGAGCAGCTGTCCCCCTTAGTTGAAGGGTCAGTTACGAGGGGACACAAGTTTAAGGTGAGGGGCAGGAGGTTTAAGAAGGATTTGAGGAAGAACTTTTTTACCCAGAGGGTGGTGACGGTCTGGAATGCACTGCCTGAGAGGTGGGTTGCCTCACATCCTTTAAGAAGTACCTGGATGAGCACTTGGCATGTCATAACATTCAAGGCTATGGGCCAAGTGCTGGCAAATGGGATTAGGTAGACAGGTCAGGTGTCTTTAATGCATCGGTGCAGACTCAATGGGCAGAAGGGCCTCTTCTGCACTGTATTATTCTGTGATTGGTTTTAAGAGTTATGCAGCTAAGGCAGGTAGATGGAGTTAAGATACAGATCAGCCATGATCTAATTGAATGATGGAACAGGCTCAAGGGGCTGAATGGCCTTTTTCCATTCCTATGTAACAGAAGCTTCTCTGAATGGCTAAATAGTTATGCAAAATATTAGACAATTCAGCTTCAAAAACAGCAATATTTCATTTGTATTATAAAAGTTTATTAGATCACTGGAAATGTAAATAAATAAGCAGCAAATCTTTAATTTGTGTACAAGCAAGTGCATGTTAAAATAAAAAAAATACACTGTACTTTACCTGTACAAAGTAAATGGCTATCAAGTCAGCAGAACAAATACAAAATGCTGGCATTGCACAGCAAGTCAGTCAGCACTTTGGACAGAGGGGACTTGGCAGCAAACACCCCAATCATTGACCTTTCTTATCCTTTCAGATACTGACTCTCCAAGTGTGCATTTCCATCATTTTCTATTTTTATTTTGTATTTGCATTTGCTGTTTTTCTTTTCATCTTAAGCAGCAGAATATCCCTCAGTTTGTGGCTGCTCATTAAAGAGTCACTGGATCTTCCTTGTAAGCCGGCGAAATTGAATATTCAACTGTTTACTGAAATAACGTTAAGTAGAATTTAGACTTTATACCAATTACAAAATAATTTGAAGTGTTAAATACCATAAAAAGCAGGAATAGCTGCAACAAATGCAAAACAATTCAAGCATCACAACGTAACCCTGTTCCATACCATTCAACCATTATATGGATTTTTTTAAATCAATACAGGTGTATTTACACCTAATCTGTACCAATGCTTTGTCTTTCAACACACCATTAACATATTGTTTGCCTTTGCTCCGTGACCTTTTGGTCAGCTATGTGGCCTGGTCCAATCTAGACCTCCTTTGTTATCTCTTGCCCCACCCCCACCTCACTTGCTTATAACCTGTGACTTTTCTAATATTTGTCAGTTCCAATGAAGGGTCATTGACCCGAAACGTTAACTCTGCTTCTCTTTCCACAGATGCTGCCACACCTGAGTGGTTCCAGCATTTCTTGTTTTTATTTCAGATTTCCAGCATCCACAGTATTTTGCTTTTAAACCAATAGGAATAGTTTTCCCCACTCCACCACCACCCCCCCCACTCTGATAATTTTATTCCTCCCGCCTCCTCACCAGTGTCTCGCCTTGGAACTTCAATGGAGCTCCGAAGGCGCGCGAGTTGCGGCCAGTTGGCCGTAAAATCAGCGTGGGACAACCGAGGGCGGCAGGTAAGTTCATTTGCATGTTAATTCATCTAATTTCAATATTTTAATGAAGGCCCCGCCACTGCACTGAGGCCTCGACACTGCCGCTAATATCCGGTGGGGCCTTCTCGGCTTCGTGGGTCATGGCGGCCCGCTCCCGCTAGCATTTTACTGGCCTCCCCGCCACGACCCACATCGAGGGGCTGGTAAAATTCAGCCCCTTGTGTGCAGTCCTGAAACAATGCTACCCTTCAGGCACGAGTATAAACAACTATGGTACTAGCAGCTGATGTGTGGCACTGTTTCAGGCGTACCATAGGAGTAAAGAAAGAATAGGTAAATTCTGCCTCTTGAACTTGTTCCGCCATTCAATTAGATCATGTCTGATCTATACCTCTGCATCATTTCCCCGCCTTTGTAAGAATATTGAACTATGTATAACATGCTATATGCTTGGATATGCTAACGGAATTATGGGAGAAGTGCCAAACTAGAAGCTTCAAGAGAAATATGCTGAAGTTGCTAAAGTATTGTTAACACAAAGACAGTTGATTAGGTTGAAACCACAGCGAGACAGTTGATTTGATTGAAATCACATCGAGTAGTTGATTAGGTTAAAACCACAGTGTAAACAGAAACTGAAGTTGAGTAACCACATGGTGAGACACATTCTAAGATAAGGAACTGGAGAACAAAACGTGTCACAAGCTCGTTAGAATGTACGTGACTTGAGTCACAGGAGATAGAGGACATGTGTGAACAACAATAACTGGATTAGAAATGGACGGAGCTATCCCTGATAGGTGCTCTGACAAAGGTTGGCATGAGCACCGAGGGATAAGAGGAGAGTCTGCAATAATTGGCACGATGGAGAGAAGACTCAAGACTTTGATCCATATCCCTAGATGCCCTTTCCTAACAAAAGTCCATCCACCTGTCCCAAAAGTTGGCCCAGCATCCGCAGAGTTTTCGGAGTGTCCCAGATTTGCACCATCCTTTATGCAAAGAAGAGTTTCCTGATTTCACTCCTAAAAGACCTAGCTTTAATTTTAATATTATGCCCCTTGTTATTTATTCCCTCGCCAAAGAAAATAATTTCTCTGTATCAACGAAATCGAATCCCTTTATCATTTTAAAGGCTCTGATTAATATGTCGCCATAATTTAACTCCTTTAGCCCATTCCAACCCCCATAAGGTAAAGGCCAACATTCCATTGGCTTTTGTGAATATATTTTGTATCTGTACACTAACTTGTAATGATTTATGTACATGGAGACCTAAATCCCTTTGCCCCTCCACAGCTCCTCGTGCCTCACCAATAGTCTGATGTGTCTTACTCAGATCCAAAGTGGATGACCTCATATTTCCCCACATTGAACTCCATCTGCCATAGTTTTGCCACTCACTTAATCTGTCTATGTCCCTTTGTAACTTCCTGCTCCCATCTATAGAATTTACTGTGTTGAATTCACTTCTGGGCCAATGGGTAAATCATTTTAGGCTCCAGTTATGCTATGTCAATGTGAAGTACATTAATGCAAAAATGTGATTGTGTAACTCAGGAGTTAGGACAGTGATCTAATTTCTGACTTGCACTAAAGAACCAGAAAGTCATCATCAGTGAGTAATCTTACACATTTTGCACAAGCTGCAATATAATTTCAACCCCATGAGAAACCAACTTTAAAATGTAGCCCAGTGAACCACAAACTTTTAAAACTTTCTTTGGAACCTTTTTAATGATAGGGGAGAGATGTTTAATATTATATAAACTTAAAAATTATCTAAGTTGGAGAAAAGCTCAACATATCCATGAACACATTTGAACAGAACTTTCTCTCTCCTGGCTGTGAAGAATGTGTTGCGTAGTAGACAATGTAACTCAGGTCTGCTTACATTGCATTACGTAGCTACCATTCTCAGACTGGTATCTGTAGATACTTAACAGTTACAACATGTTACTGGGACCTGAAATCATAAAAAGAATTGTAAATGTTGAATTCCAAAAGCTATAGGTCAACAAACCAGCGTACAGCAACATGGTAAATTAATGCTTTAAGCGCCAGATATTTTGATCATTGGCTGTAAAGGGGATTTGTCATTCGTCACTACCC
Organism: Heterodontus francisci; assembly: GCF_036365525.1. Taxonomy (NCBI): domain Eukaryota; kingdom Metazoa; phylum Chordata; class Chondrichthyes; order Heterodontiformes; family Heterodontidae; genus Heterodontus; species Heterodontus francisci. Next base: position 66,991,971 of record NC_090389.1, read on the forward strand.
TCTTTTGGCTGAACCCAAGTACTGCAACAGTGCAGCACTGTACAATTTAATATCATCAGGTAATTTTCATTAGGTGACAAAACAGATAAAGTCACAGGCAACTAAACTGATGTATCATCAACCTGGCTCTGGCGCCTGCAGAAAGCACAGGGAACTTGTTCTGATAGCAATATATATTGTATAGCAGGGAAATTTTGCTGACCATTTATAAAGCTCTGGTTGGGCCACAACTAGAGTAGTGTGTCCAGTTCAGGTCACCACACTTTAGGAAGGGTGTGAGGGTCTTTGAGAGGGTGCAGAGGCTATTTACCAGAATGGTTCCAAGGATGAGGGATTTTAGCTTCAAGGTTAAAGTCAGAGAGTAATTAAAGGCATAGGAGGAGGATATTCGGTCCATTGAGTCCATGCTGGCTCTCCGCGGAGCAAAAAAGTCAGTCCCACTCCCCCGCTCTCTCCCCCTAACCCTACAAATTTATTTCTTTCAAGTATCCAGCCAATTTCCTTTTGATATCATGTATTATCTCCACACCCACCACCCTTGTGGGCAGCAAGTTCCAGGTATTGACTGAGATGGAGATTGAGGGGAGATTTGATAGAGGTGAGCAAGATTATGAAAGGTCTAGGTAAGGTAGACAAAGAAAGGCTGTTCCCATTAGCTGATGGTACACGGACCAGGGGACATAGATTTAAGGTTTCGGACAAGAGGGCTGTGAGGAAGAACTTTTCTACGCAGCGAGTGGTAATGACCTGGAACTTGCTGCCTATGAGGGTGGTGCAAGCGGAGACGATCAATGACTATAAAAGGAAATTGGACCGGCACTTGAGGGAAATAAACCTACAGGGCTATGGGGATACAGCAGGGGAATGGGACTGATTGGATTGATCTAGAGAGCTGGCATGGACTCAAAGGGCCGTATGGCCTCCTCTCTGACTCCATATACTTTGTAAAAGCAACAGAGGAGTGATAATGAGCAACTTCAATTATCCTAATAAATATGGGAAAAAAGTGTAAAGAGCAAGGTGGGGCAGGGTGGAATTTCTCAAATAGGTACAAGAGAAAGCGCTTGATTAGTACGTTTCCAGTCGAAAGAGGAAAGAAGTGGTGTTGGATCTAGTTCTGGGGAATGAAGTTGGGCAATTAAAGCATGCTTCAGTGGGACAGCATTTGGGATACAGTGATCAGAACATCATTAGGTTTAGAGTAATTATGGAAAGGGACAGAAACAGTCAATCAGAGGTGAAGATAAGCAACTAAAAACAGTCTAATTTCAGCTTGTTGGAAAGGGATCTGGCCCAGGTAGATTGGAAAGACAAACTGGCAGGTAAAACAGTGAATAAGCAATGGGAGGCCTTCAAAGACAAGATAGTTCAGATACAGACTAAACACATTCCTATGAGGGGGAAAGAAAGGGCATCCAAAGCTAGTGCTTCCTGGATGACTAAGATGAAACAAGAAAAGGAGGCTTATGATAAATGTCAGGTTGAAAATACAGTAAAGAATCAAGTAGAATATAGAATGTGCAGAGGAGAATTGAAAAAAGGAAATAAGAAGGGCACAGACAGTGTTTGAGAAAAGATTAGTGGGTAACAGAAAAGGGTCTTTTATAAACACAGTAGAAGACACAAATTCTTCTTTTTGCTCTTTGGCCTCCTTATCTCGAGAGACAATGGGTAAGCGCCTGGAGGTGGTCAGTGGTGTGTGGAGCAGCGCCTGGAGTGGCTATAAAGGCCAATTCTAGAGGAACAGGCTGTTCCACAGGTGCTGCAGAAAAATTTGTTTGTCGGGGCTGTTACACAGTTGGCTCTCTCCTTGCGCTTCTGTCTTTTTTCCCGCCAACTGCTAAGTCTCTTCAACTCGCCACACTTTAGCCCCGCCTTTATGGCTGCCCGCCAGCTCTGCTGAACACTGGCAACTGACTCCCACGACTTGTAATCAATGTCACAGGACTTCATGTCGCGTTGGCAGATGTCTTTAAAGCGGAGACATGGATGACTGGTGGGTCTGATACCAGTGGCGAGCTCGCTGTACAATGTGTCTTTGGGGATCCTGCCATCTTCCATGCGGCTCACATGGCCAAGCCATCTCAAGCGCCGCTGACTCAGTAGTGTGTATAAGCTGGGGATGTTGGCCAGCTCGAGGACTTCTGTGTTGGAGATACTGTCCTGCCACCTGATGCCAAGTATTCTCCGGAGGCAGCGAAGATGGAATGAATTGAGACGTCGCTCTTGGCTGACATACGTTGTCCAGGCCTCGCTGCCATGGAGCAAGGTACTGAGGACACAGGCTTGATATACTCGGACTTTTGTGTTCCGTGTCAGTACGCCATTTTCCACACTCTCTTGGCCAGTCTGGACATAGCAGTGGAAGCCTTTCCCTTGCGCTTGTTGATTTTTGCATCTAGAGACAGGTTACTGGTGATAGTTGAGCCTAGGTAGGTGAACTCTTGAACCACTTCCAGAGCATGGTCGCCAATATTGATGGATGGAGCATTTCTGACGTCCTGTCCCATGATTTTCATTTTCTTGAGGCTGATGGTTAGGCCAAATTCGTTGCAGGCAGCCGCAAACCTGTCGATGAGACTCTGCAGACACTCTTCAGTGTGAGATGTTAAAGACACAAATTACGTAACGGAAATAACAGAAAAAATTACTGGAGAAAATTAAGGGACTAAAATCTGACAAATCTCCAGGACCTGATGGCTTACATCCTAGGGTTCTAAAAGAGGTAGTTGCAGATGTAGTGCATACGCTGGTTATGATTATCCAATATTCCCTACATTTTAGAAGTTAGCAAATGTAACATCGCCATTCAAGAAAGGAGGGAGAGAGAAACCCGGAAAGCACAGGCCAGTCAGCCTGAGATCAGATGTTGGGAAAATGCTGGAATTAATTATTAAAGAAGTCTTAATGCACTTAGAAAATCATAGTATGATCAGACAAAGTCAACATGGTTTCCCGAAAGGGAAATCGATTTTGACAAATTTATTAGAGTTTTTTTGAGGATATAACTAGTAGGGTAGAAAAAAGGGAACCAGTAGATGTCGTATACTTGCATTTCCAAAAGGCATCCAATAAGGTCCCACACAAAAGGCTAATATGCATGATAAGGGCTCATGGAGTTGGCAGTGATATATTAGTATGGATAGCAAATTGGTTAATGATGGGGTATTTTTAAGTTGGCAGGCTCTGCCTTGTGGAGTGCCATAACAGTCAAGTGCTAGGGCCTCAGCTAATTACAATCTATATAAATGACTTAGACGAAGAGACCAAAAGTAATGTATTCAAGTTTGCTCTTGATGCAAAGCTAGGGGGAATGTAAACTGTGAGGAGGAGGCAAAGAGGCTACAAAAAGATTTAGGCCGGCTAAGTGAGTGGGCAACAAGGTTGCAAATGGAGTATAATGTGGGCAAGTGTGAGGTTAATCACTTTATTACTAAGATTAGAAAAGTAGAATTTTTTTTTTTAAAAAGGCCTGCAATTTTTAAATGTTGATGTTCCAAGGGAGTTGGATGTACTCATACAGGCACACAGAAAGTTAGCATGCAGGTTGCAGGTATGGCAAGCAATTATAAGGCAAATGGCATGTTGGCTTTTATTGCAAGGAGGAGACTGGGGTACAAGAATAGGAAGCTTGCTACAATTGTATGGGGCTTCGGTGAGACAACACCTGGAGTACTATGTGCAGTTTTGGTCTCCATATCTAAGGAAGGATATACTCGCCATTGGAGGCGGTACAGCGAAGGTTTACTAGATTGGTTCCTGGGTTGACAGAGTTGTCCTATGATGAAAGGCTGAATAAATTGGGCCTATACTTTCAGGCATTTAGAAGAACGAGAGGTGATCTCATTGAAACATACAAGATTCTGATGGGGCTTGACAGGGCAGACACAGAGGTTGTTTCCCCTGGCTGGGAAATCTAGAACATGGGGACACAGTCTTAGGAAAAGGAGCCAATCATTTAGGACTGAAATGAGCAGAAATTACTTCACTCAAAGGATTGTGAATTGTTGGAATTCTCTACTCCAGAGGGTTGTGGATGCTCCATCCTTGAATATATTTAAGGCTGAGGTAGACAGATTTTTGATCTCTCAGCGAATCAAGGGATATTGGGGAGCAGGCAGGAAAACGGAGTTCAGGCAAAAGATCTAACATGAATGTATTGGATGGTGGGAGCAGGCTCGAGGGGCTGCTTCGATTTCTTACGTTCTTATATGAAGAGTAAAAGGATAGTCAAAACAAGGGTGGGGCCAATTAGTGACCAAAAAGGAAATCTTCTCATGAAAGGAGCCTTATGGAGGCAGAGGTACTAAATGTGTATTTTATATCTGTCTTCACAAAAGAGGATTCTGCCAATGCCACAGTAAAGGAGGAAGGGGTGGAGAAATTGCATAAGATGAAAATAGATAAAGAGGAGGCCACCTGGTCCAGATAGGATGCATCCAAGGCTGCTGAGGGAAGTGAGGGTGGAGATAACGGAGGATTTGGGCACATTCAATCCTTCTTGGATATGAAAATGATGCCAGAGGACTGGAGGGTTGCAAATGTTAAACCCCTTTTCGAAAAGGGACAAAAGAATATGCCTGATAACTACAGGCTAGCCAGCCAACATCAGTGGTGGGGAAGCTCTTTCCATACTATAATCTGGCACAAAATTATTTGAAAAAACATGGGCTAATAAATGACAGCCAGCATGGATTTTTAAAGGTAAATCATGTCTGACAAACATATTTTTTACAAAGTAATGAAGAGGGTTGATGAGATTAGTGCAGTTGATGTTGCGAATATGGACTTTCAAAACTGGCTAAGAGACAGAAAGGAGAGAGGAGTGATGAATGGTTGTTTTTCAAACTGGAGGGAATTATACTGTGCTTTGCTCCTGGGGTTGGTATTAGTAGCACTCTTGTTTTTGATATATATTAATGACCTGAACTGGTGTGTAAAGGGCATAATTTCAAAGTTTTCAGATGACACTAAACTTGGAAATGTAGTGAGTAATGCAGGGTAGTGTGAAGCAATGCATTTTGTGGGAGGAATGAGGAAAGGCAATATCAACTAAATGGTACAGTTTTAAAGGAAGCACATGAGCAGAGAGCCCGGGGTTCAATACACAAAATATTAAAGGTGGCAAGACTAGTTGATAAGGTTGTTCAAACAGGAAATGGGATGCTGGGCTTTATAAATGGAGAATAGAGTACAAAAGCAAGTAGTTAGGCCAAGGGATAACTTCCCTGCTGTTCTTCATCATGAAATCTTTTACTTTCAAGAGCAGATGGGGCCTTAGTTTAACACCTCATGTGAAAGATGGCACATCCAATAGTGCAGCACTCCCTCAGTACTGCACTGGATCGTCAGCCTAGATTTTTGTGAGCTCTGGAGTGGGATTTGAAACCGCAACCTTCTGAATCAGAGGCAAGAGTGCTATCAACAGAACCATAGTTGATATTTCCAATTTACTAGAAAAATACCAGGGATGAAGGACTTCAGTTATGTGGAGAGACTAGAGAAGCTGAGATTGGTCTCCTTAGAGCAGAGAGGCTAAGGGAAGAGTTGATGGAGTTGTTTAAAATTTAGAAGGGTTTTGATGAAATAAATTCCACTGGCAGGAGTGTCAGTAACCAGAGGAGACATATGTAAGATAATTGGCAAAAGAACTGGAAGAGATTTCTGGAATTCACTGCATGAAAGAGTGGTGGAAGTAAATCCAATAGTAGCACTTCAAAAGTAGTGAAGTATGTGAAGCTTATATAGATCCTTGGTGAAGCAGCACTTAGAGTTATGTATACAGTTCTGGTCTAGATACTGGGCTGAATTTTACCAACCTCCCAAAGTCAGGGGAGGTGGCGGGGGGCCCAGAAAATGCCTCCAAGACAGGCCCATCACAGGCCTCAACACCAGGAAGGCCGAGCCTCATACTGCTGGCGGTGGCAGCGAGGTCTCATGGGGAGCCCCCCCACCGCCGCCACCACCCCACCCCCCTACCCCTGCCACTCGGCAATGGGGCCGAAATCTAAATATGTTAATGTATGGTAATAAATGAATTAATGCCTTACCTGCTGCCGCCAGCCGTCCTGCTCCGATATTCCGGTTGGTTGCCGGGACTCCCGCGCCAACCGGAGATCCGATGCGGGACGCTGGTGTGGAGGTAAGTTTTCAGGGCGGGGGGTTGGGGGGAGCGGGGTGAAACCTTTTGGTTAGTCTATGGGGTGGTGGGAAGGGGAAAAGTTCATAGTTTATGAACTTTGTAAGGAGGGAAGGTCGGGATTACAAGGTAAGATTTTTGCAGGGGGGGGGGGGGGCACCAAGAGGGAAAGTTGTAAATTGTTTAGTCATTGGGGGGGATCTTGAAATGTTTACTAAATTTTTCACTTTAAATTTATACTGACAATAACTTAAAAAATTTAAATTCTTTAAAAGTCCTTTAAAAATGGCTTGGTGCCTGCGCAGTGGCGCCGGACGCCGTTGCTGGGGATGGTGCACCTCCCCCTCCACATCATCGGGGGCAGGCAGTCCGCCCCAGCCATGTAAATGAGGCGCCGCGTATAATAAATTGGCGGCTCCGCGGAGTAAAGCCTGCACGTGCGGGTCGCCATCTCAGAAACTCGCCACCAACTAGTAAAATTCAGCCCACTATAAAAAGAACATAGAAGCACTGGAGGAAGTGCAAAAAAGATTTACAAGGATGGTGCCAGAATTGAGATTACGGTTATCAGGAAAGATTGAACAAATTAGGGTTTTTTCTGTGGAAAAGAGAATACCGGTTAAAGGTCTTTAAAATTATGAATAGGCAGGGTACTTGAGGAGACACTTGTGGGGCAATACAAACTATGAGTTGTAAATACAAGATAATTACTAATAAATATAATAGGGAAATAAAGAAACATTTCTTTACTCTGAAAATGGTTAGAATGTGGAACATGCTACCACAGGAAGTAGCTTAGATGCTTCCAAAAACCAGATGGGTACAGGAGAAAGGCAAACAGAAATATATGCTGAAAGGCTGAGATGTGGTACATGGAATGAGTGTGTCAAATGGCCTGTTTCTGAGCTGCATATTCTAAGTAATTCTATATAACCTTCAAAATGTAACTGGCTATATATTCAAAAAGGAAGAATTTGCAGAAATATGGGGAAAGAGCAGGACAGTAGGACTAATTGCATTGCTCTTTCAAAGACTCAGAACAGGCACAATATTATAATTCTAAAATACATAAAGTACAGATTCCCCATAGCCTAATGCATGCTTCTACAACATTGGTTTAGTAAATAACGATTTACACTGTGTACAGCTTTTGCATAGTAATGTTTAACAAATAATCCAGAACCGGCAGTCCCATCATTTTTCTAATATTGTAGAAAGCATTCCTTGGGCGAAAGTAGGCTATCATAAAATAATGCTGACTAATCTGCCTGATGTTGAAATCCATTGCTCTCAGTAGGAAGGGATGGATTTCTCTGTAACATGCTAAATGGAGCGAGCATTCTCTGACTGAGAGATACAGGAATCTTGGATCATCAAGTTGAAGATGTTATATAGGGCGAGGTTTCCTTGAGGATCCCCAGGCTCCCACTAGCTTTTCCATCCAGTTACACCATTACTCTCGGTTATAACTGAGGACAGCGAGCTATGTCTATCGATCAGCAATGAATGGACAACACCACCACCCAGCTTTTTCAACAATTATTCTGTTACATTTTAAGCACTGAAAGCAACAAATTTGCCCTTCCACTATCCAATCCATTCAGCACTGCACATCACAGCATCAATTGAATGCATCACACAAAAGAGGCTGCTGAGATCTTGAAAAGCATATCTGAAAATGCACAAGTCTAAAAGGCTTTGAAGATGAATCAAATGGTTCTTGTGCTGAATATATAATGTAGGATCAAAACCATCAAATTGTTACACAACCTTTCTGTCCCACCAGAAAGGACTGCACTAGACAAATAATAAATTCTCAAAAGTAGAAATTAATACAGTTTTAAATATTCAAACCACGTTTATTTTAAAGCAAGCCTCCCTGGAACTTCTCAAAAAAATCAAGTCTTGTTTGCATTTTTAGAAGTAAAATTGAGGCTCTCACCACATGCGGAGCTGGATAAACCAACGGACAAGCATCCTTATGAGGCAATGGGCTGGGTTTTATCAGCACCCCCCGACATTGGGGGGGGGGGCTCGGAAAATACGTCTGAGAGAGGCCGCCACGGGCCTCGACGCCGGGAAGGCACACCGCATTTTACCGTCAGCGGCGAGGCCTCGGTGTCGTTCCCGCCGCTCAGTGAAAAATACTTAATTTACTTATTTAAATCAATGCTAATAAATGAATAATTACTTACCTCATCACGACAGCCGTCCCATGCCAATATTCCGGCTGGTTGCCGGAGGTCCCGCACCTTCGGATCTCCATTCGGAGATCCAAGACGGAACACTGATTGTGAGGGGGTGGGGGGGAAGGAGTGAAGTTTCAGGGCTGGGGAGGGGTGGAACATGGCAAAAACAAACACAGTTGGTTGAGGGAATGGTGGGAAGGGGTTGAAGATTAAAGTAAAGAAAGTTGTGGGGGGGATGCGGGGGAGAAGGGTTGTGATCAAAAATTTACTTCTTTTGGGGGGGGGAAGAGGACAAATGGTAAACTGATTATTCATTGCGGGAGTGGGAGAGAGGACTGGGAGTGTGAATAGCTTTCCATTTTAATTTATTTTTACCAACCTGCTACTTTAATCAGTAAAATGTAATGGAAGGACCTGAAGCTCTTTAAAAATGGCGCCAGCGCCTGCACGTTGGCACTGGATACTGTTGACACTGGACACCGTTGCCGGGAACGGAGCGCCCGCCCCCTCTGTGTCATTGGGGTGGGCGGTTCGCCCCTTCATGATATTGCGCCGCCGCGCAAAATATTGCAGTGGCTCCGCAGCGCATGTCTCGCGCAGCGCATGTCTCGCGCGTATACTGCGCCATCTTGGAAGCTATAAAAACTCAGCCCAATGTCTTAATCCCTGGAGATGGTACTAAAGGTGATAACTTGTTTCAGCAGCATCCACTCTGCAAGGCCAGCAGTAGGTAACTGTGCTAAGCACCACCGGTCATGTAATCATAAGCATATCAAAACACTGATGTGTCCGTTTCCATCACGTGACCAGGCCAGTCTTTTGAGTTCATTCCTTTTTTAAATATGTAGAGTCCCACCTCCAGAAATGGACCATAAAGTATTCAGTGTTAGCCTTGACCCAGTTGCACTCTCGCCTCTGAGTCAGAAGTTGTGGGTTCAAGTCCCACTCAAGACTTTAACGAAGAAAATTCTAGGTTGACACTTCAGTGCAGTACTGTGGGAGCGCTACATTGTCAGAGGTATCGTCTTTTGGACAAGATGTTAAACCGAGCACGCGCCTGATCTCTCAGGGAGTTATCTTAAGTGTCCTGACCCAATATTTATCCCTCAACCAACATCACTAAAACACATTACCAAATTGCTGTTTGCATGACCTTGTTGTGTGCAAATCGGCAACTGCATTACCTACATTACAATAGTGATTACACTTCAAAAGTACTTCATTGGCTATAAATTGCTTTGGATCATCCTGAGGGCGTGAGAGGTGCTATTCAAATGCAGTCTTTCTTTTTTAAAAAAAGGCCCATTCTTGGGTATCATATCCCTCCACTACACATTCTGGCAACTTAAAATAAAATCTGGCATGAAAATATTAAAAGAAAAGTGAGGTTTTTATGGAAGGCATTACAATAAAATATAATCTGGAACGTCTAGAGAGACATTCTTACGAGAAAATTAATTCCATCAAAAAGGCTGTGAAAGAACTCAACTACACAGCATTACCTAGAATATTTAGTATTCTGTACATCATTAATTAGTCTATTAAATTCAGCCAGTTGGATTCTAAATCAACCAACTATAACGGGTAAGATAAGTGCACCTAAACAATTTCAAAATTGAAGAAATCATGACTCTAATTCTAAAGTAGGAGACGTGTAATCACACACACACACTGGATAGCTTGGCTAATAGCAAATAGCAATGGTTTTCTTCCAGACATGCACTTAAGAGAACGTCAAAAGGACAATGTGCATTTGAAAAGGGAAAGTTATGTCTAGTTGAATTTTTTTTTGAGGAGGTAACTAAGGTGGTAGATAAGAATGTGTCTATGGATGTTATATATATGAACTTCCAACAGGCATTTGATAAGGTTCCACTTAAGAGGTTGTTAACAAAAATTAGAGTGCATGGAAGCGGAGGCAACATATTGGCTTGGATAGGGAATTGGTTAGGAGGTAGCAGACAGAGTGGCGATAATGGGAGTGTACTCAAATTGGCAGAATGTGACTTGAGGTGCCCCCTGGAGATTTGTACTGGTGCCAGACCTTTTTACGATACTTATAAATGACTTGGGTGAAGGAATAGCGATTAAGTTAGTTGGCACAGTAAGTAGTGTAAATGGGAACAAAAAGTTGCCTAGTGATATTGATAGATTAATTAAATGGGCAAAACTGTGTCAGATGGAGTTCAACATGGCTGAGAGGTCAGCCACTTTGGACCTAAGAAAGATAGATTAGTTTCTAAATGGTGAGAAGCTAGAAACTGTGGATGAGCAGAGAGATTTGGGGGTCCAAGTATCGAATCACTAAAAGTTAGTAGACAGGTACAAAAAAAAAATTCAAAAAGCTCATGGAATGCTAGCCTTTTGCTCAAGAGAACTGGAATACAAAGGAGTGGAAATTACATTTCATTTACAGCTGTACAAATTTCCAGTTTGACCACATCTGGAGCAAAGCATTCAGTTTTTGGCACTGAATCTCAGGCAGGATATATTGGCCTTGGACGGGATGCAGCACAGATTCACCGGAATGATACGGAGGTTAAAAAAGTTAAATTACAAGGACACAATGCATAGACTAGACTTTTACTCCATTGAATAAAGACTATGGAGTGAACTTATTGAAGAGTTTAAGATGATGATTTAAGAGTTTAAGGGCAGACAGAGAGAAACTACTTCCTCTGGTGAGAGAGTCCAGAACAAGGGGTCGTAACAAAATTAGAGCTTGGTTATTCAGGGGTGATGTCAAGTAGCACTTCTTCACACAAAGAGTAGTGGAAATCTCAAACTCTTTCCCCAAAAAAAGGTGTTGAGGTTAAATCAATTGTAATTTTGAAACTGAGATTGATAGATTTTTGTTAAGCAAGGGTAATGGAAACAAAGTGTGTAGATGGAGTTAAAGCACAGATAAGCTATGATCAAACAGAATGGTGGAAGAGGCTTGAGGGGCTGAATGGCTGACTCCTGTTCCAATGTAAAATAAGATGTATTATAAATAGCACTGAAGAATTCAAAACAGGATAGAATTTGCCATCCAATATCTTTCTGTGCTGGGGACTCGAGTTTCGAATGAGACATACAGAGAGGACACAAAACAGGAAAAGAAGCAATACCAATCTCATCCTTTAGCTAACAAAGATCCAACAATTCACACAATATGAAGAAAATAAAATGTGGATTCCATTGTGGAATCTGTTTTCTCATCAGCTATTTCGTTTAAACGAAAATCATCTTTTCATGTGGGTTGGGACCACGTAAGGGTTTAAAGATTAAAATACACACGATTCTATTACCAAATATTACTTCCATGAATCATTGAGATATCTGTGCGTGCATACTCCACCCCAACCCTTGACAAAAAAATTGTATTAGTGAATTTATCATCAAATGCAGTATAGAAAGAAGCTTCAGTTCCATACTATAAGACTGATGTAAAATGCCTTAATATGATGGATTTACAGAGCAGCCAGGGAGGGGGAAGGAACTTCAAACACAATGCCATGTAATAGGTCTCAGTCACACTACAATGTGATACCATTTTACCCAATAAAATTTCTCAAAACACTTATATAAAATCATTTCCACAAATAGCATTAGTTGGTAAAATCCCCTTTCTTTGGATGCCACCATCTCAACTTTAATTTTCTCTGAAACATTAACTTTTTTTTTACTGCCTAATACATCTCCATCATGTGCGTATTGCCCTGCTATAACCAGTGATATGCTGCTGCTGCAATGGAAGGTCAATGCAGCAGTTCAAAGCTAAATGCAGCCCTACCCATGATACAGCACAGATAACAATAATGTGTAAACAGTGTAAAACCCCTGCTCACCACGCCTGGGAAGATTTTTTGGAGTTTCTCCACCGCAGCTAGTGCTTTAGGTTTTCCGCCGTCGAGACAATCTTCAAACTCATACAACGACTGACGCACTGGGTTAGAATAGGACACCTTTGCGTTGTCCACAAAGGTGATCTGCCTTACTCCCCAGCCCTATAAAGAATGAAGGACAAGTTATTTCAAAAGCAACTTTGTCTAATCATGAAGTTTTTTTATATATATAGATCCTTTGCTTACTTGGCGCTACAGCATTGTGAGTGTACCAACATCACATGGACTGCAGCGATTCAAGAAGGCAGCTCACAACACCTTCTCAAAGACAATTAAGGATGGGCAACAAATGCTGGCCTTGTCAGAAATATCCATATCCCATGAATGAATAAAAAAAATTCTTCATCTAGGAGAACTGAAACATCATTGAGGCAGGATGTGAATAGGTAATTACAGTGAGCGGAATCTTATACGGAGTACAAACACTGGTTCTGACCAATTGATCCAAATGACCTTTCCCTGTGCCGCAGATGCTATGTAATTTTCAATTGTTACATTCAATTAAACAAGAGAAAAAGAACCAGAGGGAGATGTGAAGACCATTCTTTTTTTTTTTATAAATGCTGCAAGTTGTTATAATCTTGAATGCACTGCTTGAAAGGCTGGTGGGAGCAGATTGAGCAATAACTTTCAAAAGGAAATTGGTTATTTCTCAAAGAAAAAAAATTGTAGGGCTCTGGGGAAAGAGCAGGGAAGTGGAACCAATTGCAGAGCTCTTTCAAAGAGCCAGGACAAGGACGATGGGTTTAATGGCCTCCTTCTGTGCTGTGTGATTCTATGATGATCAGACTTTTAAAAAGAAAATTTCTTCATGCATAATCTCACCAATCTACTAAAGCCACTTGGAATAAGTACCATTTCCAGATTTAAAACATGTGTTGCATAGGTGAAAACATTTTTTTTATTTTAAGATAAATATGCACAGCACAGTAGGGATGATAAGTCATCAGGTTTACATCAAATCTCACTGGTACAGATTACAGAATATGTAACAGTTGATATCAAATAAATGCATATTTCATGCAAGCATATATCTCTATTGAACCAAAGCTACTTTTAATTAATTGGCATTCCTAGAACTTTGACATTACTTGTCTTTTTAACTACTGAGCACATTGATGTATGCTGCCCAACAGTAGTCAAATTTTACACATTAAGAACTCAGGAAAGATTACAGTATATAAATCACAGTAAACTTTCTCTCATGAGTAATTTCATGGGCTGAAATAGAATTACAATTTAAAAAATTCTTTCCACTGAAATCCTGGTCTGAGGTAGAAATTCATCTAGGGCAGTGTCGCAAAACGGGAGGTATCGGATCAGCTACCTGTTATGTGTCTGATAATCAGTTCCTTACGGTCAATGGAATTAAATATCAGGCATTCCGCATAACGCATGGCCAATCCAATACTGCCTGTTTTGCACCATCACCCAATCTGCTTGATTTCTTTCCAGACTAGTTAATTTAATTTCAACTTTTAATTGTAAAAAGAGGTGGTTTATGATGAAACATATCCTCTCATATGCCTGTTTGAATCTTTTAAGTGTCTAAGAAAACTTTCTTACCATGAGTGTCCGTGCTACATTGCAGCCTAGTGTACCAGCTCCAAGCAGCAAGCACCGAGTAGTCACAACATTCTCCAGGCCAAGGGTTGGTACCAGACGCCAACGCATTAACTTAAGATTGAGATCAACAGATGACTCAGCCAGTCTTCAACAGAAGAGAAAAACAATAATACATCTGCCGAATTCAGAAAAAAGGTCTTACTGAAGCATTGCAACCTACTTATTAAGTTGCCCATGTTAATAAAAAGCATATTTTTACTTTTTTGTTTAAAAAAAGACATGCACAACAAGAAAGTCAGCTTAAAATAAATCTTTGCCTTTTCAAAGGGCTCAATAAACAATTTTAGTATTACTGCACGTATGCAAAGTTCATGAAAATGTCACATTTAAGACAATGCCTACAGATCTTAGAAGTGACATCCATAATGTGCAGTGAAATAAAATCTGGCAGCATTAACAAAAGACTGCTCATCATTAGTCTCCACTTTGTCCTTGTCCACTGATGTGATGTTTTACATATCTAGAAACGTTCTATTTTCAGAATTATGTAACAGAAATCAGTTTTCCTGATTAACAGTCGGTAAGTGACTCAAAGAAATACAGGGTATACAATTTTCCTACAACATTCAGGGAAATAAATTCTAGTTTCATTCCAATTCAAATTATGTCACAATATTTTTAATCAATGAATGCAATTTGATCACAGTTAGCCTGCCACTTATCATAAGATCCGGCGTTGACAAAACGAAACTGGCCAAAAATTGAAGTAAAAAATTTAGCAACAGTGCATTTTGAAGCTGTAAAAGGGGTTAAACCATATTATCAGCTTGATCAGTCTCATGGTTTATGATTCACCTGGATTCCCTTGACTTATCATTTTATCACATTTTAGAGTACTTCACATGAGGATATCTGGTTAAAGTTCAAGCCCCGAACAGGCCTAACATCAGGGATTAGACTGGATGAAAGATGCTAATTTACCTCTTCGGATCCATACATTCACTGAGATTGACCATCCTTGGACCCAGACTTCCTTTCTGGTTTTTCTCCCAACCGACACACTTTGGACAATCTGTAAATTAATTTTAAATAATTAGGATTGCTTCTCACCCACAATAGTACAACATTTTGAAATTTCTAAAATAAAAACAATGGTGAAAATGTACAGCAGGTCAATTGGTGTTTGAAGAAAGAAACAAAACTTAACATTTTAGGGGATCTCCATCTAAATAGTATGGAGAAATGGTCCCATCTGAATCCCAATCTTTGTCATTTAGATGCTGAACAACCTTCTGTGCATTTCCAGCATTTTCTGCTTTTACTTCAGAGTTCCAACATTCACTTTTCTCCTCTCTTGAAAACAGCTTAGCTTTTCTCCTGAAAGAACTATTTTTAAACTGATCTTGGAGAAACAATTCCAGTCTAAGTGTTTATCAATTCTTAAATTTATATGTTTTATATCTGCTGCATTTCATCCCAGTACAATTCCTGTGACTACAGGAACTGTCTGTACTTTAGTGCACTAAATAGACTTGGTTAAACATAAAAATGAATTATTTCAATGGAATACAAAATCTTTCTAATGTATGGCAAAAGCCCTGATGTTTAATGTGGAAATAAAAACAAAAACTCCTGGAAATACTTAGCAGGTCTGGCAGCAACTTTGGAGAGAGAAGCAGAGTTAACATTTCAGGTCAATGACCTTTCATCAGAACTGGCAAAGGTTAGAAATGTAATATGTTTTAAACAAATAAAGCAGGGGTGGGGGAAGAGAACAAAAGGGAAGGTGTGTGATAGGACAGAGGGCCAGAGAGATTAACTGACAAGGAGGTCATGGGGCAAAGTCAAAGAGAGTGTGCTAATGGTGTGATGAAAGACAAAGCATTAGTGCAGAGGGAGTGTTAAAGACAGAATAATGAGCAGCCCTAGCCAAAAACACAAACATGAAAAAACCAGTAGGCATGCACATGGTAAGAAACAAAAAAAAGGAACAAAATAAATAGAAATAAAAAAGGACCAATCATACTCTGGAATTATTGAACTCAATGTTCAATCTGGCAGAGAAATCAAGGGCCAGAATCAAACAGGGCCACAGTGAAAAATAGTGGGACGAGGACAAGTAATGTTAAATAGACAAGCCTTAAGGCTTTGTGCCTTAACGCGCGGAGCATCCGCAATAAAGTGGATGAATTAATCGCGCAAATAGATGTAAACGGGTACGATATAGTCGGGATTATGGAGACATGGCTGCAAGGTGACCAGGGATGGGAAATGAACATCTAGGGATATTCAGTATTTAGGAAGGACAGACAAAAATCAAAAGGCAGTGGAGTTGCATTGCTAGTTAAAGAAGAAATTAACGCAATAGTGAGGAAAGATATTAGCTCTGACGATGTGGAATCTGTATGGGTAGAGCTGAGAAACACTAAGCAGCAAAAAACGTTAGTGGGGGTTGTATATAGACCCCCAAACTGTAGTGGTGATGTTGAGAATAGCATTAAACAGGAAATGAGAGATGCATGCGATAAAGGAACATCTGTAACTATGGGTGAGTTGAATCTGCATATAGATTGAGCACATCAAATTAGTCACAATACTGCAGAGGAGGAATTCTTGGAGTATATACGGGATGATTTTCTATACCAATACGTTGAGGAGCCAACGAGAGAACAGGCCATCCTAGACTGGGTACTGTGTAATGAGAGAGGAATAATTGACAATCTAGTGGTGTGAGACCCCTTGGGGAAGAGCGACCATAATATGATAGAATTCTTCATCAAGATGGAGAGTGACGTAGTTGATTTTGAGACTAGGGTCCTGAATCTTAGTAAAGTAAACTACCAAGTTATGAGGCACGAGTTGGCCACGACGGATTGGGAAACGTTACATAAAGGGATGACGGTGGATAGACAATGGCAAACATTTAAAGAGCGCATGGATGAACTACAACAATTGTTTATCCCCGTCTGGCACAAAAGAAAAATGGGAAAGGTAGCCAAACCATGGCTTACAAGGGAAATTAGAGATAGCATTAGATCCAAGGAAGAGGCATATAAATTTGCCAGGAAAAACAACAGACCTGAGGATTGGGAGCAGTTTAGAATTCAGCAAATGAAGACCAAGGGATTGATCAAGAAGAGGATAATAGAGTACGAGAGCAAGCTTGCGGGAAACATAAAAACTGACTAAAAGCTTGTATAGGTATGTGAAGAGAAAAAGATTGAAGACAGTCAGAAAAAGGGGAATTTATTATGGGGAATAAAGAAATGGCTGACCAACTAAATGCATACTTTGGTTCTGTCTTCACAAAGGAGGACACAAATATCATACCAGAAATGTTGGGGAACACGGGGCTTAGTGAGAGAGAGGAACTGAAGGAAATCAGTATTAGTAGAGAAATGGTGTTGGGGAATTTGATAGGATTGAAGGCCGATAAATCCCCAGGGCCTGATGGTATGCATCCCAGAGTACTTAAGGAAGTGGCCCTAGAAATAGTGGATGCATTGGTGGTTACCTTCCAAGATTCTATAGACTCTGGAACAGTTCCTACAAATTGGAGGGTAGCTCTTGTAACTCCACTATTTAAAAAGGGAGGTAGAGAGAAAGCAGGGAATTATAGACCAGTCATTTAAAAGCAAAATACTGCGGATGCTGGAAATCTGAAATAAGAACAAGAAATGCTGGAAACACTCAGCAGGTCTGGCAGCATCTGTGGAGAGAGAAGCAGTTAACGTTTCAGGTCAGTGACCCTTCTTCAGAACTGGCAAATATTAGAAATGTAAAAGGTTATAAGTAAGTAAAGTGGGGGTGGGGCAAGAGATAATCTTGGGGGGGGTGGGGGTAGTGTATTGCGATGGATAGAAAATTGGTTGGCGGACAGGAAACAAACAGCAGGGTTTTTTCTGAATGGCAGTCAATGACTAGTGGGGTACCACAGAGATCGGTGCTAGGACCCCAGCTATTCACAATATACATTAATGATTTAGATGAGGGAACTAAATGTAACATCTCCAAATTTGCAGAAGACACAAAACTGGGTGGGAGGGTGAGTTGTGAGAAGGATGCAGAGAGGCTTCAGGGCGATTTGGACAAGTTGAGTGAGTGGGCAAATGCATGGCAGATGCAGTATAATGTGGATAAATGTGAGGTTATCCACTTTGGTAGCAAAAACAGGAAGGCAGATTATTATCTGAATGGCTATAAACTGAGAGAGGGAATATGCAGCAAGACCAGGGTGTTCTCGTACACCAGTCGCTGAAGGTAAGCATGCAGGTGCAACAGGCGGTAAAAAAGGCAAATGGTATGTCGGCCTTCGTAGCGAGAGGATTCGAGTACAGAAGCAGGGATGTCTTGCTGCAATTATACAGGGCCTTGGTGAGGCCACACCTGGAATATTGTGTGCAGTTTTGGTCTCCTTATCTGAGGAAGGATGTTCTTGTTATAGAGGGAGTGCAGCGAAGGTTTACCAGACTGATTCCTGGGATGGCGGGACTGACGTATGAGGAGAGATTGAGTCGGTTAGGATTATATTCACTGGAGTTCATTGCAGCAGCTTTTTCGGGAGCGGAGAGTGCGAGCGAGTGAGCAGCTGGGAAGGTCAGTTTAAAGTAAACTTAATTTTCTTTTTGTTTTCGGCGGAGACCAGGGGGCTGCTGGGTAAGTAATACCCTATATATTTGGGCCGTTTCTGAACCCGAGACACTACACCTGTAGTGTCTCCCACCCGCTCTCCTGCTCTAACCAAAAAAAAGGACTCGGTGGTGTGTAGATAAGGTAAGGCTTTTTCTATTTCTCTTTTTTTTTATCGTGTGATTGGATAAAAACTTTTCGTTCCTTTTTCATTGAACTAAGTTTAAGCTTAAGATTAAAAATGGCAGGAGATCTCAGACCCATGACATGCTCCTCTTGCTCAATGTGGGAGCTCAGGGACATGGCTGATGTCCCTGATTCCTTCATGTGCAGGAAGTGTGTCCAGCTGCAGCTCTTGTTAGACCGCATGACGGCTCTGGAGCTGCGGATGGACTCACTTTGGAGCATCCGCGATGCTGAGGAGGTAGTGGATAGCACGTTTAGCGAATTGGTCACACCGCAGATTAGGATTGCTGAGGGAGAAAGGGAATGGGTGACCAAAAGGCAGAGAAAGAGCAGGAAGGCAGCGCAGGTGTCCCCTGCGGTCATCTCCCTCCACAACAGGTATACCGTTTTGGATACTGTTGAGGGAGATGGCTCACCAGGGGAAGGCAGCAGTAGCCAGGTTCATGGCACCGTGGCTGGCTCTGCTGTTCAGAAGGGCGGGAAAAAGAGTGGAAGGACTATAGTCATAGGGGATTCGATTGTAAGGGGAGTAGATAGGCGGTTCTGTGGTCGAAAACGAGACTCCCGAATGGTATGTTGCCTCCCAGGTGCACGGGTCAGGGATGTCTCAGATCGGCTGCAGAACATTCTAAAGGGGGAGGGTGAACAGCCAGTTGTCGTTGTGCACATAGGCACCAATGATATAGGTAAAAAACAGGATGAGGTCCTACAAGCAGAATTTAGGGAGTTAGGAGCCAAGTTAAAAAGTAGGACCTCAGAGGTAGTAATCTCAGGATCGCTACCAGTGCCACGTGATAGTCAGAGTAGAAATTAAAGAATAGTCAGGATGAATGCGTGGCTTGAGAGATGGTGCAGGAGGGAGGGGTTCAGATTTTTGGGACATTGGGACCGGTTCTGGGGGAGGTGGGACTATTACAAATTGGACGGTCTACACCTGGGCCGGACTGGAACCAATGTCCTTGGGGGTGCTTTTGCTAACGCTGTTGGGGAGGGTTTAAACTAATGTGGCAGGGGGATGGGAACCAAATGAGGAGGTCCGTGGACAGTAAGGAGGTAGTAACTAAAGCCTGTAAGGAACTAGAGAATGAAGTCAGCGTGACTAAGGGAAAGAGTAGGCAGGGAGCAGATGATGAAAGCAAAGGGACTGGTGGTTTGAGGTGTATTTGTTTTAATGCAAGAAGTGTAGTAGGTAAGGCAGATGAACTTAGGGCTTGGATTAGTACCTGGGAGTATGATGTTATTGCTATTACTGAGACTTGGTTGAGGGAAGGGCATGATTGGCAACTAAATATCCCAGGATACCGATGCTTCAGGTGGGATAGAGAGGGAGGTAAAAGGGGTGGAGGAGTTGCATTACTGATCAAAGAGGATATCACAGCTGTGCTGAAGGAAGGCGCTATGGAGGACTCGAGCAGTGAGGCAATATGGGCAGAACTCAGAAATAGGAAGGGTGCGGTAACAAAGTTGGGGCTGTACTACAGGCCTCCCAACAGCGTGCGTGAGATAGAGGTACAAATATGTAAACAGATTATGGAAAGATGTAGGAGCAACAGGGTGGTGGTGATAGGAGATTTTAATTTTCCCAACATTGACTGGGATTCCCTTAGTGTTAGAGGTACAGATGGAGCAGAATTTGTAAGGAGCATCCAGGAGGGTTTTCTAGAGCAGTATGTAAATAGTCCAACTCGGGAAGGGGCCATACTGGACCTGGTGTTGGGGAATGAGCCCGGCCAGGTGGTTGACGTTTCAGTAGGGGACTACTTTGGGAATAGTGATCACAATTCCGTAAGTTTTAGAATACTCATGGACAAAGACGAGAGTGGTCTGAAAGGAAGAGTGCTAAATTGGGGGAAGGTCAACTATACCAAAATTCGGCAGGAGCTGGGGAATGTAGATTGGGAGCAGCTGTTTGAAGGTAAATCCACATTTGATTGTGGGAGGCTTTTAAAGAGAGGTTGATTAGCGTGCAGGAGAGACATGTTCCTGTGAAAATGAGGGATAGAAATGGCAAGATTAGGGAACCATGGATGACAGGTGAAATTGTGAGACTAGCTAAGAGGAAAAAGGAAGCATACATAAGGTCTAGGAGGCTGAAGAAAGACGAAGCTTTGAAAGAATATCGGGAATGTAGGACCAATCTGAAACGAGGAATTAAGAGGGCTAAAAGGGGTCATGAAATATCTTTAGCAAACAGGGTTAAAGAAAATCCCAAAGCCTTTTATTCATATCTAAGGAGCAAGAGGGTAACTAGAGAAAGGATTGGCCCACTCAAGGACAAAGGAGGAATGTTATGCGTGGAGTCAGAGAAAATGGGTGAGATTCTAAACGAGTACTTTGCATCGGTATTCACCGAGGAGAGGGACAAGACGGATGTTCAGGTTAGGGACAGATGTTTGATTACTCTAGGTCAAGTCGGCATAAGGAGGGAGGAAGTGTTGGGTATTCTAAAAGGCATTAAGGTGGACAAGTCCCCAGGTCCGGATGGGATCTATCCCAGGTTACTGAGGGAAGCGAGAGAGGAAATAGCTGGGGCCTTAACAGATATCTTTGCAGCATCCTTAAGCACGGGTGAGTTCCCGGAGGACTGGAGAATAGCTAATGTTGTCCCCTTGTTTAAGAAGGGTAGCAGGGCAAATCCAGGTAATTATAGACCGGTAAGCCTGATGTCAGTGGTAGGGAAGCTGCTGGAGAAGATACTGAGGGATAGGATCTATGCCCATTTGGAAGAAAATGGGCTTATCAGTGATAGGCAACATGGTTTTGTGCAGGGAAGGTCATGTCTTACCAACTTAATAGAATTCTTTGAGGAAGTGACAAAGTTGATTGATGAGGGAAGGGCTGTAGATGTCATATACATGGACTTCAGTAAGGCGTTTGATAAGGTTCCCCATGGTAGGCTGATGGAGAAAGTGAAGTCGCATGGGGTCCAGGGTGTACTAGCTAGATGGATAAAGAACAGGCTGGGCAACAGGAGACAGAGAGTAGCAGTGGAAGGGAGTTACTCAAAATGGAGACGCGTGACCAGTGGTGTTCCACAGGGATCCGTGCTGGGACCACTGTTGTTTGTGATATACATAAATGATTTGGAGGAAAGTATAGGTGGTCTGATTGGCAAGTTTGCAGACGACACTAAGATTGGTGGAGTAGCAGATAGTGAAGGGGACTGTCAGAGAATACAACAGAATATAGATAGATTGGAGAGTTGGGCAGAGAAATGGCAGATGGAGTTCAATCAGGGCAAATGCGAGGTGATGCATTTTGGAAGATCCAATTCAAGAGTGAATTATACAGTAAATGGAAAAGTCCTGGGGAAAATTGATGTACAGAGAGATTTGGGTGTTCAGGTCCATTGTTCCCTGAAGGTGGCAACGCAGGTCAATAGAGTGGTCAAGAAGGCATACAGCATGCTTTCCTTCATCGGACGGGGTATTGAGTACAAGAGTTGGCAGGTCATGTTACAGTTGTATAAGACTTTGGTTCGGCCACATTTGGAATACTGCGTGCAGTTCTGGTCGCCACATTACCAAAAGGATGTAGATGCTTTGGAGAGGGTGCAGAGGAGGTTCACCAGGATGTTGCCTGGTATGGAGGGAGCTAGCTATGAAGAGAGGTTGAGTAGATTAGGATTATTTTCATTAGAAAGACGGAGGTTGAGGGGGGACCTGATTGAGGTGTACAAAATCATGAGAGGTATAGACAGGGTGAATAGCAAGAAGCTTTTTCCCAGAGTGGGGGATTCAATTACAAGGGAACACGAGTTCAAAGTGAAAGGGGAAAAGTTTAGGGGGGATATGCATGGAAAGTTCTTTCCGCAGAGGGTGGTGGGTGCCTGGAACGCATTGCCAGCGGAGGTGGTAGACGCAGGCACGATAGCGTCTTTTAAGATGTATCTAGACAGATACATGAATGGGCAGGAAGTAAAGAGATACAGACCCTTAGAAAATAGGCGACAGGTTTAGATAGAGGATTTGGATTGGCGTAGGCTTGGAGGGCCGAAGGGCCTGTTCCTGTGCTGTAATTTTCTTTGTTCTTCTTTGTTCTTTGAGTGAGGGGGGATCTCATAGAAACCTATAAAATTCTAACAGGATTTGACAGGGTAGATGCAGGAAGGATGTTCTCGATGGTGGGGGAGTCCAGAACCAGGGGTAATAGTCTAAGGATACGGGGTAAACCTTTCAGAGCTGAGATGAGGAGAAATTTCTTCACCCAGAGAGTGGTGAGCCTGTGGAATTCGCTACCACAGAAAGCAATTGAGGCCAAAATATTGTATGTTTTCAAAAAGGAGTTAGATATAGCTCTTGGGACTAAAGGGATCAAAGGGTATGGGGCGAAAGCCGGAACAGGCTACTGAGTTGGATGATCAGCCATGATCATAATGAATGGTGGAGCAGGCTCGAAGGGCCGAATGGCCTACTCATGCTCCTATTTTCTATGTTTCTATGGTAGGCTGTCGAGTGCCTAATCGGAAGGTGAGGTGCTGTTCGTCGAGCTTGCATTGATGTTCACTGGAACACTGCAGCAGGCCCAGGATAGAGAACTGGGCATGAGAGGAGGGCAGCGTGTGTTGAAATGGCAAGCTCGGAGTCACGTTTATGGACTGAGTGGAGGTGTCCTGCAGGCAGTTACCCAATCTGCATTTGGTCTCCCCAGTGTAGAGGAAACCGCATTGTGAGCAGCGAATACAGTATACTAAATTGAAAAAAGTACAAGTAAATCGCTGCTTCACCTGAAATGAGTTTTTAGGGCCTTGGATAGTGAGGAGGGAAAGGGCAGGTATTACATCTCCTGCGGTTGCATGGGAAAGTGCCATGGGAAGGGGACGAGGTGTCGGGGGTAATGGAGGAGTGGATCAGGGTGTCGCGGAAGGAACGATCCCTTCGGACTGCTGACAGGGGAGGGGAAGGGAAGATGCATTTGGTGGTGGCATCATGCTGGAGCTGGCGGAAATGACGGAGGATGATTCTTTGGATGTGGAGGGTGGTGAGGTGGAAAGTGAGGACAAGGGGAACCCTGTCTTGGTTCTGGGAGGGAGGGGAAGGGGTGAGTGCAGAAGTGCGAGAAATGGGTCGGACACAGTTGAGGGCCCTGTCAACCACAGTGGGTGGGGGGGGGGGGGTGGTCCTCAGTTGAGGGTAAAGGAAGACATATCAGAAGGGCTGTTGTGGAAGGTTGCATCATCAGAGCAGATGCGTCGGAGACAGAGAAATTGGGAGAATGGAATGGAGTCCTTACAGGAGGCAGGGTTTGAGGAAGTATATTCAAGATAGCTGTGGGAGTCGGTGGGCTTATAATGAATATTAGTGGACAGTCCATCCCCAGAGATGGAGACAGAGAAGTCGAGGAAGAGAAGGGAAAGTAAAGGTGAGAGAAGGGTGGAAATTGGAAGCAAAGTTGATGAAGTTTTCTAGTTTGAGGCGGGTGCAAGAAACGTCACCGATACAGCCATTAATGTAGCGGAAAAAGAGTTGGGGGAAGGGGGCCTGAGTAGGACTGGAACAAGGAATGTTCGACACACCCCATAAAAAAACAGGCATAACTAGCGCCCATGCAGGTACCCATACCTTTTATTTGAAGGAAGTGTGTGTTGAAAGAGAAGCTGTTCAATGTGAGAACAAGTTCAGCACAAAAGGAGACCATTTGGCCCGTTGTTTCATGCCTGTAAGAGCTATTTAGCTAGTCCCACTCCCCTGCCTTTTCCCCATAGCCATGCGACATTTTTCTCTTCAGATAATTATCCAATTCCCTTTTGAAAGTCATGATTGAATCTGCCTCCACCAGATTCTCAGGCAGTGCATTCCAGTCCAAGTTTTCCCTCATGTCACTTTTGGTCCTTTTGCCAATTACCTTAAATCGGTGTCCTCTGTTTCTCAACCCTTCTGCCAATGGGAACAGTTTCTCCCTATCTACTCTGTCCAAACCCCTCATGATTTTGAACACCTCTATCAAATCTCCTCTCAACCTTCTCTTCTCTAAAGAAAATAGCTCCAGCTTCACTAATTGACCCTCGTAACATAGTCACTCGTCCCCAGAACCTTCTCGTAAATCTTTTCTGTACCCCATCCAATGCCTTCATATCCTTTCTAAAGTGCAGTGCCCAGAATTAAACAGAATACTTCAGTTGAGGCTGAACTAATGTTTCATAAAGATTCACCACAACTTCCTTACTTTTATACTATATATATACCATTCCTCTATTTATAAAGCTCAGGATTCGGTATGACTTAGTAACCGCTTTCTCAATCTTCCCTGCCACCTTCAATAATTTATGCACATATACCCCCAGATCCCTCTGTTCTTGCACCCCTATAGAACTTTACCCTTTATTTATTGTGCCTTTACTCATTCTTCCTGCCAAAATTTATCACTTCACACTTCTTGTCAATTCATGACTGCAATGGAGATTACAGTCTGTGGTAACTTCTACAGCACACCCAATGGAGGACAGTAGGCTCACTCACAGCAACTTCTGGATTTCTGTGTTATTCTGAGCATGTGAAGACTCCTGAAGTTGCTGTCAGTTTCAGTGCAGTAATGACAGCAAATTTTTTTTTTATTCATTTGTAGGATGTGGGCGTCGCTGGCCAGGCCAGCATTTATTGCCCATCCCTAATTGCCCGTGAGAAGGTGGTGGTGGTGAGCTGCCGTCTTGAACTGCTGTACGTCCATGTGGAGTAGGTACACCCACAGTGCTATTAGGAAGGGAGTTCCAGGATCTTGACCCAGCGACAGTGAAGGAACGGCAATATAGTTCCAAGTCAGAATGGTATGTGGCTTGGAGGGGAACTTGCAGGTGGTGGTGTTCCCATGCATCTCCTGCCCTTGTTCTTCTAGTTGGTAGAGGTCACGGGTTTGGAAGGTGCTGTCTAAGGAGCCTTGGTGCATTGCTGCAGTGCATCTTGTAGATGGTACACACTGCTGCCACTGTGCGTCGGTGGTGGAGGGAGTGAATGTTTGTAGATGGGGTGCCAATCAAGCAGGCTGCTTTGTCCTCGATGGTGTTGAGCTTCTTGAGTGTTGTTGGAGCTGCACCCATCCAGACAAGTGGAGAGTATTCCATCACACTCCTGACTTGTGCCTTGTAGATGGTGGACAGGCTTTGGGGAGTCAGGAGGTGGGTTACTCGCCGCAGGATTCCTAGCCTCTGTCCTGCTCTTGTAGCCACAGTATTTATATGGCTACTCCAGTTCAGTTTCTGGTCAATGGTAACCCCCAGAAGGTTGATTGTTGATTGTGGGGAATACAGTGATTGTAATGCCGTTGAATGTCAAGGGAAGATGGTTAGATTCTCTCTTGTTGGAGATGGTCATTGCCTGGCACTTGTGTGGCGCAAATGTTACTTGCCACTTATCATCCAGGCCAGTGTGTAACCACAAAATTATAGTTATCTTTATATTGTCAAGAAAGAAACTGTGTTCAATTCTTTAGCAGTAGTGATCTCCAATTACCTGTGACTGATGCCATTTGTGGAAGTTTTACTTCAAAGATGATGCTGTGCTGGGTATCTCTGACCCCTTGCATAGTTCGGTCTCTGAAGCAGAGAACTTCGAGTGAGTCCAGAAAGCTACCCCTATCACCACAAAGAAAAGTAATATATTAAAATAACTGAATTATTCCCAAAAAGAAATAAAATTTTCATTTATATAGCGCCTTTTCAGGACGTCCCAAAACACTTTATAGCCAATGTAGTAATTTTTGAAGTTTAGTCACTGTTGTAATGGCAGAAACCTTGCAACACACAAACAGCAAATGTGATAATGAGCAGATAATTTTCTGGTTGAGTGATAAATATTTAGGGGGAACGGTAGCTTGGTAATGTTACTGACTAGTAATCCAGATGCCCAGAATGCTCCTCCTGAGACACAAGTTCAAATTCCACCATGGCAGCTGGCGGAATTTAAATCCAATTAATTAATAAATCTGGAATAAAATGCAAATCTCATTAACAATGATCATGAACTTACCGGATTGTCGTAAAAACTCATTTGGTTCACTAATGTCCTTCAGGGGAGGAAATCTGACATCCTTACCTGATCTGGTTTACACGTGACTCCAGATCTACAGTAATGTGATTGACTCTCAACTGCCCTCTGAAATGGTTTAGCAAGCCACTCAGTTGCATCAAATTGCTACAGATAATACTGTGGGTGTACCTACACCTCATGGACTGCAGTGGTTCATGATGGCGGCTCACCTCCACCTTCTCAAGGGCAATTAGGGATGGGCAATAAATGCTGGTCTTGCCAGCAATGGTCACATCCTCAAATGAATAAAAAACAAAAAAGGTCCTGGACACTGGGGGGAACTCCCCTATTCTTCAAAATAGTGCCATGGGATCTTTTACACACATCTATGAATGTAGATGGAGCCTTGGTTTAACGCCTCGTCTGAAAGACATCACCTCCGACGGTGTAGCACTCCCTCAGTACTACACTGGAGTGGCAGCCTAGATTCTGTGTTCAAGTCTCTATAGTGGAACTTGAATTCACAATCCTCAGACTCAGAGGCAGGAGTGCTACCAGTGAACCATGGCTGACACTCAACAACAGCTGAGAAAGACCCTATAATACCACCTATAGGAATGCAAAGTGCCAAGATTAGTGCCAATTTAACTGAAGGTAATGATCATGGATGCAGGGGCCATCGCATTTTTCAGAATTTAAAAAAATTGCAAGATGCATCATATTTGTGTATCGGTAAAGTCAGAAGAACATCCCAGGCTTACAACTCTAAAACTTACATTCATAATTTTTTGTCTCGAGACGAGCAAGACATTTTCAAAATAAGAAGTGGGGCATGTTCATGATCAGCACTACTAATAAATCACTTACAATCGTCATTAAGTGTACCAGTCTACTTATTTTAATTATTGAGCAACAGGTAAAATCATTTTCTCTCCAGAATTAAGGCAAGCAGCACTGAATTAGCACTGGACGAAATAGCAGAGAGTATTAGAGGATGGGGAATGGCAAAAAGGGTTGCACTGCTCTGGTTTTAAAACAAACTGAATGATTTACTTTTCACAGAGATGATGGGTAAAATTTGGCCATTGCAATAAATGCATTTTATACCAAGTAAGCCACATCAAGCAGCAATACTGTATTTTTCATCACACAGCGAATCAATAGTCTTCTTTCATTCTGTGCTCTAGATATTACTTTATAAACACAGGTTTATTTTGCTTTAAAAAATCTGCAGGTCGCAAGTGTAGCAATCCAGTTCCTGAAAAAATTCCTTTCCAAACCTAGATTAAACTAGGACAATATAAATGATAAATCATTTACCAGTTGTAGGCTATAAGGATCAGGAAGTTTCGCAGAGGCCATCCTGGATACTGAGTTAAGGTGCAAGGATCATATACACCAACAGTCACCTACAGAAGAAAACTGCTTTTAACAGGAAGTGGCTACCAAAGTAATAGCATTGATCAAAATGAAGATGTCAAGACTAACAGCATAAAGTAGCCCACTACAGGCTCATATTGTAGCACTGTAAAATGTCTACATTGTACTATTGTAACCACAAGACAACTGGATATTTTATCTTCAAATAGTCTTACAGAATTCCCAAAGTAATGTATTCCCGGCAGCAGCACAAATATCACATCTTACTTAGACCCCTGTCAATTCTTTACAGGTTGACTGCGCTCCCTTGCTATACTAGTAAATCTTTGGTAAAGAGTTCAACAGACTGGTGTATGTACTTATACAGGTAGGTGATGATTTTTATATTTCCAGATGTACAACTAATGAGCAAAACAGTGGTGGACACTTTTCACCAACTGAGAATTTGAACAACAAACAGAAGAAGAGTAAAATATTTTAATTCAGGTCAGTAAATACTTTTTCTATATATTTCCTGAATTCCACAACTTATTGAATAGCACTTTGGCAGATATATTGATAGGTGCATGTAATTTTATTCTGAATAGAATAAGCTGCTCTTACAGACAACTCTATTTTGGCTCAAGTGATTGCATCGCTGCTGTCCAGTAGCAGAAACTACTAGATAGATTAATGGCCTCAGCAAGATAAAAATGAATGACATCTACAAAGTTACACTGGGTCACAATCAGCATGAATGAGCCAGCTGACGGTCCCTTTTGAAGCAGCCTGTAGCTGCTCAGTAACATTATTCAGAATCATGTGCAATCACTCACCCAATCATTTTTTATTATTACACATCTAATCCATGGATGTAAATTTGTACCTTGGTCTGACCTTTGAAAAATTCATTCCAATTTCTCAAAGATGCCAACGAAACAGAATCTTCTGTGTACTTGACCAGAAAATAAGGAACTGCTGTAACTTCCTCCTTTTGGCAAAGCTCGTTGTAAGAATCTTGTAATGTCTGGATCTGTTTATATAAGAAAAAAAATCAGCAATGAATACATGCAGTTTTGCTTTAAAGTTTGTCCTGATGGAATTTATAAGACATCACTGCAGGAGTTCTTCAGGGCAGTGTCTTCAACTGCTTCATCAATGAGCTTCCCTTCATCATAAGGTCAGAAGTGGGGATGTTCGTTGATGATCGCAAAATGTTCAGTTCAATTTGCGACTCCTCAGATACTGAAGCAGTCCGTGCCCGCAAACAGCAAGACCTGGACAACATTCAGGCTTTGGCTGATAAGTGGCAAGTAACATTTCACAGAATCGCAGAATGGTTACAGCACAGAAGGAGGCTATTCGGCCCATCATGTCCATGTCACCTCTCTGCAAGAGCAACTCAGCTAGTCCCGTTCCCCCACCCTTTCCCTGGAGCAATTGTTTTCTCTTTAGGCGCTTATCTAATTCCAAATTGCACCATCCAAGTACCAGGCAATGACCATCAACAATAAGAGATAGTCTAACCACCTCCCCTTAACATGTAATGGCATTACAATCATTGAATCCCCCACCATCACTATTGACAAGAAACTTAACTGGACCAGCCCCATAAATACTGTGGCTACAAGAGCAGTCAGAGGCTGGGTATTCTGTGGCGAGTGACTCACCTCCTGGCTGCCCAAAGCCCTTCCACCATCTACAAGGCACAAGTCCGGAGTGTGATAGAATACTTTCCACTTGCCAGGATGAGTGCAGCTCCAACCAGACACAAGAAGCTCGACAGCATCCAGGACAAAGCAGCCCACACGACTGACACACCATCCACCCCCTCTACTATTGATGCAGTGTGGCTGCAGCATGCACCATTTACAAGATGACTGCAGCAGCTCGCCAAAGTCTCTTCAGCAGCACCTCCTAAACCCGCGACCTCTACCGCCTAGAAGGAAAAGGACATGGGAACACCACCATCTCCAAGTTCCCTCCCAAGTCACACAGCATCATAACTTGGAACTATACCACCATTGCCTCATCACTGGATCAAAATCCTGGAACTCACTCCCTAAAAGCACTGTGGGATTACCTTCACCACACAGACTGCAGTGGTTCAAGAAGGCAGCAGACCACAACCCTCTCAAGCGCAATTAGGGATGGGGAATAAATGCTGGCCTTACCAAAGACACCCACATCCCTAAATGAATTAGTAAAAAAATTCAGTTTACAAGAGAGAAACAGAGGATTTCAGTCCAGTTTTATGACCATTATTTTGGTACTAATAGCAAAAACCCACTTTAAGATATAATTCCACGTATGGAGGATTAAAAAAAAAGACGTCTTACTCATTCAACAGCTCATTTAGTTTATCCAGTGAATAACTGAGCCACACATGTAGGTTTTGGGTTTGGTATCAAGTCTGTGCCGAGTGAGCTGATCACCCCTAGAGCAGCTGGCCTGGAGAAAGAGGAACAGGGCAGTAATCTCACTCCTGATCACTATCCAGTGGCCACTGCTAAATATGCAAGCTTACGTATGCCCCTGCCCCTGCCTGTCATCCAACCGCACCTCCCCCCCACCCCGCTCCAATCCTACAGCTTCACTCTCCATTTTGGTCTCATTCTGCCCTGCCCTTGGTCACTCCCTTCCCCACCCCCATCTCCTGCCTTACCCTCATCCCCCTTCCTCGCCCTCCCACACCCCCCAATTGCCTCACCCTTGGCCTCCCCCCCCACCTCCCAACACCTTCCACACCCCCCCTTCCCCACCTTCGATCATCCCTCCCCCACCCCCCTTCCCCATCCTCAGTTCCTACCCACCACATCCCCATCCTCACTTCCCAAACCTTGTTCCCCTCCCAGGTTCTTCGCTACCCTCAGTCGACCCACCTCACCACCACCCCCCCCCCTCCCCCGCCACTTCCAATCATGGAACCGACAAAGGATCCAATGGCATTACGAGAAGGAAAGAGAAGATGGCAAGAACCTTTATGTAAAAAGCACGTCAATAACAGGAACAAAGGTGTCGTTATTTTTCCCAATGGCATGCTCCATTTACAGGAACACAGTTTGTAATCCACTAAACAGGACTCAGTCCTCTGCACTCATCACTACAGGCTCATTACTATGAAGGAGTGAGAGCAGGAAGTTATATTGGTAAAAATTAAAGTTGTCTTAACTCAAGAGTTTTGAATAATATTTCCAGCCATTCAAAATGTGCACGTCTTTGCTTCCACAGATTGTAACGAAAATAGTCTACATTTTGAAGGGAATGCACAAACTCAAAATATGCTTTGGTGTCTTATTTTGGGGAAGAAATATTACTATAACCCTGAAAAAGAGTTTGTAAAAGAAAAGACCCACACTGTGACTTCCATTCTTTAATACCTGAGTTGTGGAGTACTTTTCTGCCAAGCTGATTGGTTGCTGGAATATGGGTATCCCTTCTGTGAAGCACAACGCTGGAAAGGCAAACCAGTAGTAGAAATGATACTTTTTCAAATCCTGTAAAACATAGTTTCAATAAAACAAATTAGCTCTCAAAAATAACATTTTTCAAAATGAACAGCATTAAAAATGAATACAAAATATTTTCCAATTTCACAGAACATTCACACATTTGATAATCAGTTCCGAAGAAGGGTCACTGACCTGAAACGTTAACTCTGCTTCTCTTTCCACAGATGCTGCCAGACCTGCTGAGTGGTTCCAGCATTTCTTGCTTTTATTTCAGATTTCCAGCATGCGCAGTATTTTGCTTTTATTTTATATAAGTGGAGTTGGGTACTTTGTTCATGGTATGAATACAATGGAAGAGGCAAAGCATTCAACAGTGTAGGGCATCAGAAAAGAGCCATTTCCTGTCTTCAACAGACATCCTCATGTATATAGTTAAAGCAGAATCACTAGCTATGTCTTGCTTTCATAATAGAGTGTTGAAACCAATTTTAGAGCTCCTACCATAACCTGTGCAGAGATCATCTAACAGCGCAAACTGGGAGTCTAACCTCCTGGTTTATATGGTTCAGTGACTCAAGTCCACAATTGTCCTAAACAAAAGGAAATTACGCTTCCAAAGTACATCAGTGTAAATGTTTAGACAAACTTCAAATAACTTGCTCACGAGTGTGGACCTTATCAGAGACACCAGTAATGGCAGCAGAGGATAATAGAAATAGAGAGGGAGGGAGGAGAGGGGGAGAGGGGGGGGAGAGAGGGGGGGAGAGAGGGGGGGGAGAGAGGGGGGGGAGAGAGGGGGGGGAGAGAGGGGGGGGAGAGAGGGGGGGGAGAGAGGGGGGGGAGAGAGGGGGGGGGAGAGGGGGGGGAGAGGGGGGGGAGAGGGGGAGGGAGAGGGGGGGGAGGGAGAGGGGGAGGGAGAGGGGGGAGGGAGAGGGGGAGGGAGAGGGGGAGGGAGAGGGGGAGGGAGAGGGGGAGGGAGAGGGGGAGGGAGAGGGGAGGGGAGGGAGAGGGGGAGGGAGAGGGGGAGGGAGAGGGGGAGGGAGAGGGGGAGGGGAGGGGAGGGGGAGGGGAGGGAGGGGAGGGGGAGGGGAGGGGGAGGGAGGGGGAGGGAGTGGGGGAGGGAGTGGGGGAGGGAGTGGGGAGGGAGTGGGGAGGGAGTGGGGGAGGGAGTGGGGAGGGAGTGGGGAGGGAGTGGGGGAGGAGTGGGGGAGGGAGTGGGGGAGGGAGTGGGGAGGGAGTGGGGGAGGGAGTGGGGGAGGGAGTGGGGGAGGGAGTGGGGGAGGGAGTGGGGGAGGGAGTGGGGGAGGGAGTGGGGGAGGGAGTGGGGGAGGGAGTGGGGGAGGGAGTGGGGGAGGGAGTGGGGGAGGGAGTGGGGGAGGGAGTGGGGGAGGGAGTGGGGGAGGAGTGGGGGAGGGAGTGGGGGAGGGAGTGGGGGAGGGAGTGGGGAGGAGGGGGAGGGGTGGGGGAGGGAGTGGGGGAGGGAGTGGGGGAGGGAGTGGGGGAGTGGGGAGGAGTGGGGAGGGAGTGGGGGAGGGAGTGGGGGAGGGAGTGGGGGAGGGAGTGTGGGAGGGAGTGGGGAGGAGTGGGGGAGGGAGTGGGGGAGGGAGTGGGGGAGGGAGTGGGGGAGGGAGTGGGGAGGAGTGGGAGGGTGGGGGAGGGAGTGGGGGAGGGGAGTGGGGGAGGGAGTGGGGGAGGGTGTGGGGAGGGAGTGGGGGAGGGAGTGGGGAGGGAGTGGGGGAGTGGGGGAGGGAGTGGGGGGAGGGAGTGGGGGAGGGAGTGGGGGTGGGAGTGGGGGAGGGAGTGGGGTGGAGTGGGGGAGGGAGTGGGGGGTGGAGTGGGGGGAGGGAGTGGGGGAGGGAGTGGGGGAGGGAGTGGGGGAGGGTGTGGGTGGGGTGTGGGGAGTGGGGGTGGGGGTGGTGGGGGTGGGTGGGGGGGGAGTGGGGTGGGGGTGGTGGGTGGTGGGAGGTGGGGGAGTGGTGTGGGGGGTGGGGTGTGGGGGTGGGTGGGGGTGGAGGGTGTGGGGGTGGGGTTGGGGGTGGTGTGGGGTGGGTGTGGGGGAGTGGGGGAGGGTGTGGGTGGGAGTGGGGGAGGGAGTGGGGGTGGAGTGGGGGAGGGAGTGGGGGGGAGTGGGGAGTGGGGGAGGAGTGGGGGAGGGGTGGGGAGGGTGGTGGGGGAGGGAGTGGGGGAGGGAGTGGGGGAGGGAGTGGGGGAGGGGTGGGTGTTGGGGGAGGTGTGGGTGGGGGGAGTGGGGGGGGAGTGGGGGAGGGAGTGGGGGAGTGAGTGGGGTGGGTTTTGTGGGTGGAGTGGGGAGGTGTGGGGTTGGGTGTGGGGGTGGGTTGGTGTGGGTGGTGGGAGTGGGGGAGGGTGTTGGGGGGTAGGTGTGGGGGAGGGAGTGTTGGTGGGTGGGTTGTTGGGTTGTGGGTTGTGTGGTTGGTGGGGAGTGGGTGGAGGGAGAGGGTGTGGGAGGAGTGGGGGGAGGGTGATGGGGGAGGGAGTGGGAGTGATGGTGGAGGGAGTGGGAGGAGAGGGGAGGGTGGAGAGGAGAGGGGGAGAGGAGAGGGGAGTGAGTGGGTGGAGTGGGAGGAGGGAGAGGAGGTGAGGGAGGAGAGGAGGAGAGGGAGATGGAGAGGAGAGGAGAGGGAGGGAGAGGGAGTGGAGAGGGAGTGTGAGGGAGGAGTGGGAGGAGTGAGGGAGGGGAGGGAGGGAGGAGAGGGGGAGAGGGAGTTGGGAGAGGGAGAGGAGAGGGAGAGGGAGAGGAGAGGGAGGGAGAGGAGAGGGTGTTGGTTTGAGAGGAGTGGTTGGGTGGTTGGGAGGAGAGGGAGAGGAGAGGTGAGGGATGGAGGAGGAGGAGAGGGAGAGGGAGAGGAGAGGAGGGAGAGGGAGGAGGGAGAGGAGAGGGAGAGGGAGAGGGAGTGGGAGAGGAGAGGAGTGAGGGAGAGGGAGGAGGGGGAGAGGGAGGGAGGAGGGAGGGAGAGGGAGAGGGTGGGGGGGAGTTGGTGTGGTGTTGGGTGAGGGGAGGGAGGAGAGGGAGTGGGGAGGAGAGGGAGAGGGAGGAGGGGAGAGGGAGGGAGGGAGTGGTGATGGAGGAGTGGAGAGGGAGGAGGAGGGTGGAGAGGGAGAGGGAGGAGAGGGGGAGGGTGTTGTGTGGGTGTGTGGGTGGTAGGGTGTGAGGGGAGAGGTGGAGGGAGAGGGAGAGGGGGAGAGGGAGAGGTGAGGAGGGGAGAGGGAGAGGGAGAGGGAGGGAGGAGAGGGAGAGGGAGGAGAGGGAGGAGAGTGGAGGAGGGAGGAGGAGGAGAGGAGAGGGAGGAGAGGGAGAGGGAGGAGGAGTGGGAGGAGGGGAGAGGGAGGAGAGGGAGAGGGAGGAGAGGGAGAGGGGGAGAGGGAGAGGGGAGAGGGAGGGGAGGAGGGGAGAGGGAGGGAGAGGGAGAGGGAGGAGAGGGAGGAGGGAGGAGAGGGAGAGGGAGGAGGGGAGAGTGGGGGAGAGGGAGGAGAGGGGGAGAGGGAGGAGAGGGAGGAGAGGAGGAGAGGGAGGGAGAGGGAGAGGGAGGGAGAGGGAGGAGAGGGAGGAGAGGGAGGAGAGGGAGGAGAGGGAGGAGAGGGGGGAGAGGGGAGAGGGGGGAGAGTGAGGAGAGGGAGGAGAGAGTGAGAGGGGGGAGAGGAGTGAGAGGGGAGGAGAGGGGGAGAGGGAGGAGAGGGAGAGAGAGAGAGGGGGAGAGGGAGGAGAGGGGGAGAGGGAGGAGAGCGGGGGAGAGGGAGGGAGAGGGGGGAGGGAGAGGGGGAGAGGGGGGGAGAGGGGGAGAGGGGGAGAGAGGAGGAGAGGGGAGGAGAGGGAGGAGAGGGGGAGAGAGAGGGAGCGGGAGGAGAGGGAGGAGAGGGGGAGAGGAGGAGAGGGAGGGAGAGGGAGGAGAGGGGGGGAGAGAGAGGGAGAGGGGGAGAGGGAGGGAGAGGGGGAGAGGGAGAGAGAGGGAGAGGGAGGAGAGGAGAGGGAGGAGAGGAGAGGAGAGGGGAGGAGAGGAGAGGGAGCGGGGGAGAGAGAGTGAGCGGGGAGAGAGAGGTGAGGAGGGGGGGAGAGGAGGAGCGGGGGGAGAGGAGAGGGAGCGGGGGAGAGAGGAGTGAGCGGGGAGGAGAGGGAGGTAGGACGAGGGAGGAGAGGAGGAGCGGGGGGGAGAGAGAGTGAGCGGGGGGAGAGAGAGTGAGAGGGGGAGAGGAGAGTGAGCGGGGGGAGAGAGAGTGAGCGGGGGGGAGAGAGAGGAGCGGGGGGAGAGAGAGGAGCGGGGGGGAGAGAGAGGAGCGGGGGGGAGAGAGAGGAGCGGGGGGGGAAGAGAGGAGAGCGGGGGGGAGAGAGAGTGAGCGGGGGGGAGAGAGAGTGAGCGGGGAGAGAGAGTGAGCGGGGGAGAGAGAGTGAGCGGGGGGGAGAGAGAGTGAGCGGGGGGGAGAGAGAGTGAGCGGGGGGAGAGAGAGTGAGCGGGGGGGAGAGAGAGTGAGCGGGGGAGAGAGAGTGAGCGGGGGGAGAGAGAGTGAGCGGGGGGGAGAGAGAGTGAGCGGGGGGGAGAGAGAGTGAGCGGGGGGAGAGAGAGTGAGCGGGGGGGAGAGAGAGTGAGCGGGGGGGAGAGAGAGTGAGCGGGGGGGAGAGAGAGTGAGCGGGGGGAGAGAGAGTGAGCGGGGGGGAGAGAGAGTGAGCGGGGGGGAGAGAGAGTGAGCGGGGGGGAGAGAGAGTGAGCGGGGGGGAGAGAGAGTGAGCGGGGGGGAGAGAGAGTGAGAGCGGGGGGGAGAGAGAGTGAGCGGGGGGGAGAGAGAGTGAGCGGGGGGGAGAGAGAGTGAGCGGGGGGGAGAGAGAGTGAGCGGGGGGGAGAGAGAGTGAGCGGGGGGGAGAGAGAGTGAGCGGGGGGGAGAGAGAGTGAGCGGGGGGGAGAGAGAGTGAGCGGGGGGAGAGAGAGTGAGCGGGGGGGAGAGAGAGTGAGCGGGGGGGGAGAGAGAGTGAGCGGGGGGGAGAGAGAGTGAGCGGGGGGGAGAGAGAGTGAGCGGGGGGGAGAGAGAGTGAGCGGGGGGGAGAGAGAGTGAGCGGGGGGGAGAGAGAGTGAGCGGGGGGGGAGAGAGAGTGAGCGGGGGGGAGAGAGAGTGAGCGGGGGGGAGAGAGAGTGAGCGGGGGGGAGAGAGAGTGAGCGGGGGGGAGAGAGAGTGAGCGGGGGGAGAGAGAGTGAGCGGGGGGGAGAGAGAGTGAGCGGGGGGGAGAGAGAGTGAGCGGGGGGGAGAGAGAGTGAGCGGGAGGAGAGTGAGGGGGGGAGAGAGAGTGAGCGGGGGGGAGAGAGAGTGAGCGGGGGGGAGAGAGAGTGAGCGGGGGGGAGAGAGAGTGAGCGGGGGGAGAGAGAGTGAGCGGGGGGAGAGAGAGTGAGCGGGGGGGAGAGAGAGTGAGCGGGGGGGAGAGAGAGTGAGCGGGGGGGAGAGAGAGTGAGCGGGGGGGAGAGAGAGTGAGCGGGGGGGAGAGAGAGTGAGCGGGGGGGAGAGAGAGTGAGCGGGGGGGGAGAGAGAGTGAGCGGGGGGGAGAGAGAGTGAGCGGGGGGGAGAGAGAGTGAGCGGGGGGGAGAGAGAGTGAGCGGGGGGGAGAGAGAGTGAGCGGGGGGGAGAGAGAGTGAGCGGGGGGGAGAGAGAGTGAGCGGGGGGAGAGAGAGTGAGCGGGGGGGAGAGAGAGTGAGCGGGGGGGAGAGAGAGTGAGCGGGGGGGAGAGAGTGAGCGGGGGGGAGAGAGAGAGTGAGCGGGGGGGAGAGAGAGTGAGCGGGGGGGAGAGAGAGTGAGCGGGGGGGAGAGAGAGTGAGCGGGGGGGAGAGAGAGTGAGCGTGGGGGGAGAGAGAGTGAGCGGGGGGGAGAGAGAGTGAGCGGGGGGGAGAGAGAGTGAGCGGGGGGGAGAGAGAGTGAGCGGGGGGGAGAGAGAGTGAGCGGGGGGGAGAGAGAGTGAGCGGGGGGGAGAGAGAGTGAGCGGGGAGGGAGAGAGTGAGCGGGGGGGAGAGAG